>NC_142871.1:87737121-88040151 GCF_051225735.1 Oryctolagus cuniculus | reverse complement strand
TTGAACTCTGTAATTAACACAAAATTATTTTTAGGTGTTTAAATTTAACTGAAAAGTGATCCCTGTTAAATATAAGAGTGGGAATAAGAGAGGGAGGAGATGTACAATTTGTGACATGCTCAGTCGGACTTGCCCCAAATGGTGGAGTTAGAATCGTGCCAGGGGATTCCAATACAATCCCATCAAAGTGGCATGTACCAATGCCATCTCACTAGTCCAAGTGATCAATTTCTGTTCACAATTGATCACACTGGTAGGTCTAAGAATCAAAGGGATCACACAAACAAGACTAGTGTCTGCGAATACTAACTGATAGAATCAAAAAGGGAGAGAACGATCCATCATGCGAAGCAGGATACACAGCAGACTCACAGAATGGCAGATGTCCTAAATAGCACTCTAGCCTCAGAATCAGCGCTTAAGGCAGTCAGATCTGGCTCAAGAGCCCATGAGAGTATTTCAGGCATGGAAAGCCAAGACACTCTGGCCAAAAAAAAAAAAAAAAAAAAAACCCACTAAATGAAAGATCTCTGCGAGTGAGATCCCAGTGGAAAGAACGGGGCCATCAAAGGAGGAGGTACCTTTCTCTGAAGGGAGGAGAGAACTTCCACTTTGACTATGACCCTGTCGGAATAAGATCGAAGTCGGCGAACTCAAAAGGCTTCCATAGCCTTGGCAACTCATGATGAGAGCCTAGGGAGATTACTGATGCCATAAACAAGAGTGTCAAATTGTTAAGTCAACAACAGGAGTCACTGTGTACTTACTCCTCATGTGGGATCTGTCCTTAATGTGTTGTCCAATGTGAAGTAATGCCATAACTAGTACTGAAACAGTATTTTTACATTTTGTGTTTCTGTGTGGGTGCAAACTGATGAAATCTTTACTTAATATATACTAAATCAAGCTTCTGTATATAAAGATAATTGAAAATGAATCTTGATGTGAATGGAAGGGGAGAGGGAGAGGGAAAAGAGAGGGTTGCGGGTGGGAGGGAAGTTATGGGGGGAAGCCATTGTAATCCATAAGCTGTACTTTGGAAATTTATATTCGTTAAATAAAAGTTAAAAAAATAAATCTTTTTTAAAAAGCCTTAATAAGCTAAAAAATATGAAATCATTTCACATATCTTTTATGACCACAGTGGAATGAAATTGGAAATGAACAACTTAAGAAACTAGAAAATGAACAAACACATGGAGACTAAAGGACATGCTCCTGAATAAACAGCAGATCACAGAAGGAATCAAAAGGAAAATTTAAGAAGTCCTAAAAATGAATGAAGATGAAGTTACTAAATAAAAGTAAAAAAAAAAAAGTGATTTCTCAATCCGTATCTTTCTTTGCTTCTTAGCGGCAAATGACTGATCAGATTCTTCTTAAAAACACTTTGTTCATTTGGTCTTTAGGATTCTACCTGATTCCAAGGTTTCCTCCAATCTCACCCTGTCTTCACTTGTAACTTCTTTCTCCTCTGCTTGATTTTAATCCTTCTTTGGAAGTTTTTAAAGATTTATTTATTTAAAAGGTAGAGAGGCGAAGCCAGAGAGAGAGAGAGCTCCTCCATTCATCAGTTCACTCCCCAGATGCCTGCAACAGCCAGGTCCTAGCCAGGCCCTGGCCAGGTCAAAGCCTGGCAGGAATTCCCAAGTGGGTGGTAGGTGCCTTCCCAGGTGCATTAGCAGCAAGCTAGAGGAGAACAGCTGGGATTTGTTATAGGATGTCAACTTCAGAAGCAGTGGCTTCACCCACTGCACCATGTGGGCCCCTTTGCTTGAGCTCTTAAGATGGCATGTCTGGGGGGCCAGTGCTGTGGCTTACTTGGTTAATCCTCCACCTACGGTGCTGGCATCTCATATAGGCACCAGGTTCTAGTCCTGGTTGCTCCTCTTCCATTCCAGCTCTCTGCTGTGGCCCGGGAGGGCAGTGGAGGATGGACCAAGTGCTTGGGCCCCTGTACCCGCATGGGAGACCAGGAAGAAGCACCTGGTTCCTGGCTTCGGATTGGTGCAGCGCTGGCCATAGAGGCCATTTGGGGAGTGAACCAACAGAAGGAAGACCTTTCTCTCTGTCTATAAACCTACTAGTCAAATAAATTAAAAAAAAAAAAAAAAAGATTGGCATGTCTGGACCCCAGGTCCTGGTCTCCTTTTTTTCCTTCTAGTAGTGCTTTCTTTCTTGGTACTCTTGGTCTCATAACAAACCATCTTTCTGTTTTTAAAAACACTTGCCAAAAGATATCTACAGTTCATACCTGCCTCTTGAACTCCAGATTTAAATCTAATTGCCTCCTTGTCAACTTCACTTGCATGTCAAATAGACAACTCAAAATTGACATCTCAAAACTAAACACTTCAGTCCACATGCAAATCTATTCTTTTCCATCCACCTGATAGTAATTCAATTTTCCAGACAAAAAATTTAGTAGCCTGAAACCAGCTGTTCAGATTTTTGGTTCTGTCTCGAAATGTATCCTTATCCAACCACTTTTTATCCCCATCCACTGCCACCATCCTGGGGCAAGCCCCATGTGTGACCTTCTATAAATTGTTTCAGAAGAATATAGTATCTTCAGATTAATTTATCTCCCTGAAAACAAGGAAGGAAATAAACTATATGTACAAAATGTATTATGAAAAAAGTATTGGATTACCTTTTTTCCTAGCTTGATTTGAGGCAGGAATGGGTCTCAAGTTTTTGGTTTTCACAATGTCCTTTGAAGATTTCTTTTCAAGAGTAGAAAACATCTTGAGTGGGGAACTGGGTTTGCCATAGCCTGAGCTCCTAACTGATGCATATAATCCACTCTGAGGTTTTTTTTTAAGCAAAGGAGGTGCACTTCTAGCCTTTTTGTACAGTACTTGTTTACCAATTACAGCCCCTTCTTCTCCAGAACTCAGCTGAGATCGAAAAGTCTGCATACAAAAAAATGTAAATTCTTCAGAACCTAAATGAACTTCAACTGTTGTTGTGAAGGAAAAGTTAATATATAGCAAGATACTCATCATGACCAAATAATACAGTTTGTAAAAGGTAAACAACTATGATAAAGTTTTCTAGTTATAATCTTGGCACTTTGTAATATAGTTTCAAAGTTAGCATTAAAACAAAGCAAATAACAAAGCAAAATAAGGTTTCCAGAAAGCCAGATGTGTAATTACTAGAATGAACATGGAAGAGATCAAGGAAAGAATATATTTCGAAATTACATTTGAAATCTTTCTTTCCTCTCAACTTTTCAAGATGCTTTAAAAATTTCACTGAAATTCTGACTTACTCCACAAAGAACTGGAGATGATTTACAGTAAATACACAATTCAATATTATAAAATACAAAGAGAATATTGAGACCAGGGAAACTACAAAGCAGAAGAGATCAAGAACAGAGGAAAAAAAGGGATAGTGAAGTATAAATTTCCCAACGGTTGTTAGCAGCATTCCTGCAAAGTGCCACTTACTACAACGTTAACTATTGGAAAGACTGAACAACAAACACTATAATGATAAATACAGTTTATTTTATTTTACTATTCAAATTCTGGGCTATGCTTGGAAAAAAAGAAGAGGAAGAAATAAAAGAAACACTGTGAAGAACAGCTTCTAAAAGAAAGCAAATGTCACGGTGGTATTTTTTAATTTGGGGACTAGAGGGCACTGTAATAAATATCACCCACAAGTCCACAAATCTTGAGCATCTACTGTGGAGGTCAGTGTGTAATCAATCCCAGTGGCAGAACACATTTATCAACAGTACTTTATAAATCTGACATAACTTCATTGCTAAATTTATCAAAGCAATTTGGGTTATACATACTTACTTTATTAATTTTGTCATCTTGAGGTAATAATAATTCATTAACTGATAATTTTTTCCTCAAAATATCAAGGTACATTTTATCAATATGTTCCTCTGAAGCAGTTACTGGTGGATAGCTACATTCCATACCCTCACTTGCTGTCCTTTGTAAAATCACATTCTCATCATTTTTGTCCAAAGATTGGTTCACATGGTATAAGTCTTCAGACATCACATTTGAGTTCATCTGTAGGGGTAAATGGCTAATACATTCAGTTTCCTTATCATCAGCCATTTTCTTAGAGCTATAAAATGAAATTGGACACAGAGAGTGAATCCTATGTAATATGACTCTTCAAATACCAGTTACACACACACACACACTGTAAGAGTTGTAAATATTCAAATTAAAGTTACTAATGTTAAATACATTATTAACAATTTGGGTTATCATGGCATATTCATATAGTACTAAGTAATCTATTTTAATTTCAGATAATTTTAAAACTGGAAAATATAAAGAATTACACAAATAACTCAGATCTACTTTAAAGAAAGCCAAGTCAAACAAGATTGAAATTTATTTATTTATTTCAGAGGCAGAGACCGGTATAATCATTATCTGGTATTGGTGAGAGTTCCATCACTAAATTAGATTTATTTCAACTTCATTACTTGAATAATTGGGAATAAAGATACCTTGTCTACTTATTAAATGGATTATGTGAGATACTGTATGTGACAATGAATAATACAGAAATGCAAAACTGTCTTAAGACATTACTATTGGGGGCTGGCGCTGTGGCATAGCGGGTAAAGCTGCCACCTGCAGTGTCAGCATCCCATATGGGCACCAGTTCGAGACCTGACTGCTCCACTTCTGATACAGCTCTCTGCTATGGCCTGGGAAAGCAGTGGAAGATGGCCAAGTCCTTGGGCCCCTGCACCTGCATGGGAAGACCCAGAGGAGACTCCTGGCTCCTGGCTTCAGATAGGCGCAGCTCCGGCAGCTGCAGCCAATTGGGAAGTGAACCAGTAGATGGAAGACCTTTCTCTCTCTCTCTCTCTCTGCCTCTCCTTCTCTCTCTATAACTCTGACTTTCAAATAAATAAATAAATCTTAAAAAAAAAAAGACATGTTACTGTGCTGTACTAGTTTGTTTGCAGAATGACAGTGGGTCACGTATCCTTCCACCAAACTGTACAGGACTTGAGAGATATTCACGAAACCTGATTCATATGTGAGCACAGAACTCACCTGTGAGACCAAGGGCCAGTCTGTGATTAAGTCAAAACTAGCAGGTTTATAAAGAACATATCAATGACTCATCTAAAAAATAAAACTCATTTTTTCTCTGATTATGAAACAACAGTCCCTCATTATGCAGAGCTGAAGAGAGATCATATTTTTCAGTGAAAAGTTTTAATACCAATTAATAGCAGTTTTTATTTAATAGCATCAATTTCTTTTTTAGTACTAGAAGAATTTTTATGAATTAACTGAGTAAGAACATGAAAAGAAGTGAATAGTGACTTAAAGGGAAATTCATATACGCTAATGTTAGCCATAAATCTTACACTAGAAATGACATACAACAAAAAGTCATAAACGTTTCCAATGACAGAACAAACAAAAAAAAATCCCAAAACTCAACAAATCATCCTACACAATACAGTCCAAAAAAACTCATACCTGATTGGTTGTAAATCAAAACCACTGACCCCAAAAGAATCTATTCTGATAGGTTTCATTAGCTCCTCTACTGTGGGCAGATCTAAAGAAGGAAAAAGTGAAATTTAAAGCCACAATGTTATATAAATTGCTTACTTCTGCATGTCTCATACCACCAAATTACATTTTCTCTAATTGACACAGTTAACAAAATAGTACATGTAATAACCTGCTTCCCACTACAAATTTCCTTGTACTAAGAAAATCTCCTTTGATATTTATGAAATATCAGTGTCAAATATATATCTACATAAACACATGCACATATTTGCTAAGCATGTATTTAGCTGACCCCCCCCCCCCATACTGCTCTCTATTAAAATAACAACTTTAATATATGTACATGAAAAAGAGTAAAAAATATCAACTTAAGTGATTTCTTAATTTTGTGCAGGGATACTAGAAAAGGAAATTTTATTCTGTTTGGGTCAAATTTTATATTTAAACAAATGATTCCTGAGTTTCACATGCACAAACTCTTTATGCTCACAAACTGTCTTTATATTATACTAGAAACTAGAAACTATTCAGTTAGGGTCTCAAATACTTAAAAAAATTGATCTATCAACTTTTACCAGATTCAGTAGTAGAAATGTTTTTTGAAGACTCTTCATTTTCTTGAGAATGATCTTTCACTGAGCCCTTGATATTTCCCACTGTGTTACATCCAGTTTTTTGCTCATCTGCATCCCCCAATGAATGGGCTATGTGAGAGTAAGCCTGACGCAAGGCTTCAATGTCACTATTGCTTTGTCCGTAAGAAATACCTGCTGAAATAAATGGCATCCCCAGTTATAATCACATCACAAATACAAAACACTAACATCATCAGTATGTTGGGAATGGTAAACAGGGCTGAAGGAAGGTTAATAAAAGTAGAGTTAACTACAGACGTAGGTAATTTGTACCTACCTATAGTCTATTCGCATTAAATCACAGCAGATTCAATAACCTTTCTAGCATAAAATCTGACTTCACTAATTATTGTCCTCTCTTCCTACTATTTTTAATCAACCCCTCTCATTGTTTAAAAGTAGTCCTAAATTTCCCAAACTGACAAATTCCTTTGAAGGATTCTACCCCTCCCTTATCACTATCATTCTCTTACTCTCTCTGCTTCCCTGTACCACCAAGCATCTTGTAATCTGCATATTTTCTTCAACTGTAATTCATTCCTCCCAACTTTGTAACTGGTTAAGTTTTCCAATATTCTACTAAAGCCACTATAATCAAACGCAATTTCCTAATGGCCAAATCCATCACCTCTTCAACATTTTGAGTCATCTATCGCTTCTGTTATCCCTGCTTTTTCTTCTTATTCCCACCACTCTGAGACTACTTTTTCATCTCTTATGGTCAACAGCTCATTTCAGGGCTCTAGTTTTAGGCTTCTTTCTTAATCCTTATACTTAGTTTTGGCATGGGGTGGAGGGGTGGTGGTGAGGATGGCTAATTTCATCAAGAACTTGGCTTGATCAGAAGTGCACACCTTGGGGCTGGCACCATGGTGCAGCAGGTTAATCCTCAGCCTGCGGTGCCAGCATCAAATGTGGGCACCGGTTCTGCTCCTGGCTGCTCCTCTTCCCATCCAGCTCTCTGCTATGGCCTGGGAAAGCAGTATAAGACAGCCCAGGTGCTTGGGCCCCTGCACCCATGTGGGAGACCAGGAGGAAGCTCCTAGCTCCTGGCTCCTGGCTTTGGATCAGAGCAGCTCCAGTTGTTGTGGCTATTTGGGAAGTGAACCAACGGAAGGAAGACCTTTCTCTCTGTCTCTTCCTTTCACTGTCTGTAACCCTACCTCTCAAATAAAAAAAAAAAAAGTGGAACACATGACACCCTCAAAGGAACACAACCAACTTATCTTGGGTTAAGGAGCTAAAATCAATTCCTACAGAAAGGAAAGTCTCTAACAAATGGCGCTGGGAAAACTGGATCTCCACAAGCAGAAGTATGAAGCAACACCCCTACCTTACACCTTCACAAAAATCCACTCAAAATGAATCAAAGACCTAAATCTATGATCAGATACCATCAAATTATTAGAGAACATTGGGGAAATCCTCTGCAAGTCATTGACATAGGCAAAGATTTCCTGGAAAAGACCCCAGAAGCACAGGTAATCAAAGCTCAAATTCACAAATGGGATTATATCAAAGTGAGAAACTTCTGCACTGCAAAGGAAACACTCAGCAGAGTGAAGAAACAATTGACATAGCAGAAGAAATTATTAGTAAACTATGCAATTGATAATGCATTAATATCCAGAATATACAAAGAGTGAAGAAACTCAACAACAACAAAACAAATAATCCAGTTAAGAAATGGGCAAAGGACTTAAACAGACATTTTTCCAAAGAGGAAATCCAAATGGCCAACAGGCATATGAAAAAATGTTCAGGATCACTAGCTATCAGGGAAGTGCAAAGCAAAACCACAATGAGGTTTTACCTCACTTCAGTTAGAATGGTTTTCACACAGAAATCAATAAACAACAAGTGCTGGAGAGGACGTGGGGAAAAAGGTACTCTGGGCCACTGTTGCTGAGACTGTAAACTGGTACAGCCACTGTGGAAGACAGTATGGAGATACCTCAGAAATCTGAATATAGTCCTAGCATATGACCCAGCCATTCCACTCCTGAGAATTTATCTAAAGCAAATGAAATTCACATATGAAAGAGTTATCTGTACCCCCATGTTTATTGCAGCTCAACTCACAATAGCTAAGATATGGAATCAACCCAAATGTCCATCAACTGAAGACTGCATAAAGAAATTGCAGGATATGAGCCCTTAAGGCATGCAGATCCGGCTGAAAAGCCCATGAGAGTATTTCAGGCATTCAGGCATGGAAAGCCAAGACACTCTGGGGGAAAAAAAGAAAAACCTAAATGAAAGATCTCAGCAAGTGAGATCCCAGTGGAAAGAACGGGTCATCAAAGAAGGAGGTACCTTTCTCTGAAGGGAGGAGAGAACTTCCACTTTGACCATGGCCTTGTCTAAATATGATCAGAGTCAGTGAACTCAGGGGGCTTCCATAGCCTTGGCAGCTCATGACAAGAGCCTAGGGTGATTACTGATGCCATAAACAAGAGTGTCAATTGGTTAAGTCAACAACAGGAGTCACTGTGCACTTACTCCTCATGTAGCATCTTTGTCCTTAGTGTGCTGTACATTGAGATTTAATGCTATAACTAGTACTCAAACAGTATTTTTCACTTTGTGTTTCTATGGGGGTGCAAACTGTTGAAATCTTTACTTACTGTATGCTAAACTGATCTTCTGTATATAAAGAGAAACGAAAATGAATCTTGGTGTGAATGGAAGGGGAGAGGGAGTGGGAAAAGGGAGGGTTGTGGGTGGGAGGGAAGTTATGGGGGGGAAGCCATTGTAATCCATAAGCTGTACTTTGGAAATTTATATTCATTAAATAAAAGTTAAAAAAAATAAATAAAAGAAATGGAAGAAACAGCAGCAGTGAGTGAGTCAGAGTTCTAAAATTCCTCTAAGAAGGCATGACCCTGTGACTGTCCAAAAGAAGAATAATGGCTAACTTACTCAAAAATACTGTGTATCTCAATTTCTTCTTCACTATTTTGTTGACATATCTATCTCCATAAAGTGTACAAAGAATTGTACTTACAATCGGAAAAAAATATTTTCATCTAATTAAATTGAGAGAGAGAGAGAAAGTGAGAGAGGTATTTCAATCTTACATCTGACTGTTTACTTATCAAATGCAGCTGGAGCTGTGTTAGGACAAAGCCTGGAATTCTGGAATGACATTCTAGTCTCTGAGTGGCAGGGACTAGTACTTAAGCCATTACCGGTTTTCTCCCAGGATGTTCATAAGCAAGAAGTTGGATCAGAAGTAGAGTAACCAGGGTTTGAACCAGACACTCTGATGTTGTACACGGAAATTGCAAGTGGTGGCTTAACTCACTGATCCATAATGTGCACCCATCCCTAGCTAACTTCATGAAGGCTCATTCCCTGTATTTACTTGACAGAGAGGGAACACGAATTGTGAAATTATTAAAAACTGTATTTAGATAGATGAGAAGATGTTGTCTTGGCAACAATGGTGCTGAGAAAACCCGTGAACTGTTCCCTAGTGTGTACCCTTATTGACACTCTACAGGATGCTTTCAGTTGATTGCACAGCAATGGTCTTCAAGGACTTTTTAAGTCTGTACATTGGAATTTTGAGCAAAATATTACAGTGTTTTATAATAATTTGAATTCAAGTCTTTAAATATTTATTTGGCAATTGTGCTAATCTAAAATATGCATGTAAAATATTGTCATTGTCACATATATTTTAAATAGGTATAACAAAATATTCATAGTATTTTAACTTGGAATAAATACAAAGAAAATATGTTAAAAAAAAAGAAATTGCAGGATATGTACACCATGGAATACTAAACAGCAGTATATAAAAAAAAAACCAGACCCTGTCATTTGCAACAAAATGAGTGCACTGGAAAACATTATACTTATTGAAATAAGCCAGTCCCTAAAAGACAAATACCATATGTTCTCTCTGATCTGTGGTAACTAACCGAGTACCTAAAAGGTAATGTACAGAAGTGAAGCTGACACTTGAGAAGCGATGACTTTTAACAGCCCTTGCCTTGACTGTTGAAGAATAGTTTAGGGTTTTGTCTTTTTTTTTTTCCATACTATTTGTTAAACTCTTTACTTGGTATAGGGTTAATCTTATGTGTATAAAGTTAATTGAAAATAGACCTTAGTAAAAAAATAAGAATGAGACTAGGAGAGGGAGGAGGAAGAAGTGTAGGAATGCATGTTGGAGGGAGGGTAGTGTGGGAAGCTAAATTTGTATTTATGAAATGCATAAAGTTTGTATATCTTAAAGAAAAAGTTTCTGGATTAAAAAAATGGATAAAAAGAAAAATAAAAAAGCTTGGCTTTAACTTCACTTTTGCTTGTGGCTCCCAAACCTTTCTCTTTTGTATCTCTTTTCTTAACACAATCTCACTAACATATATTAGGATTGTCCTCTATGAAAATCACATCTAAAATATCCCCAACTGAATTTGGGGATGTAAAACATATTCCCACAAAAACTTATTCTATCATCAGTATTCCATATTTTATCTAGTGGTATCACTATTTACTCCATCACCCAAAACAGGAACTGTGACGTCATCATTCACTCTTCCTTCCCTATTAACCTTCTCTTCTCACCAGATGACCAATTCTACCAAAAAAGAATGACAGAACTAATGACAATAAAGAGCTCAAATTTTTGTAAATAATCTCTTAATCAAATTGTATCTTCTATCACTAATGGTGGATTTTTTAAAAATTAAAAATTATTTGTAGCAAAGTGGAAGCCAAGAAGGGAAATACAATGACAAATTTATTATTGAGACTCATGATTAATTAATGCATGCTAAAAAGAAAATAGTAAAATATGTATTGCCTCATCTTCCTGCTTTCATAGAGCAATACTACCATCCTATAACTACTCCAGTCATGCATCCAGGATACAAAATGACACGTGGCCATGAGACAAATGAAAGTAGTGAAAAGTTAGATCTGGCCTGGTGCTGGGAAAAACCTTATTTTTATATTTACTAACAGTTTAACAAAATACAAAAAATTCCTAAATCATATGATTAACTAAAGGCAATCTCTGAGCCTGCTTAGACACAGTAAAACAAAACAAGTCACTGAATATTTCAGTTCTTAAACCAAGTTCAAATCATCATTTGAAATCTGCAAGTGTATTTTTGAAATCCTAGGTAAATGAAATAACCTACAAACATTGTTTATTCTGTATGCCTTCAGATTCTTTTCTACAGCTTGGCTTATATAAATAATGATGACAACAACCATAGAGTAGCTACTGCTTAATGAGTTTTCATAATGTACCAGGAAATACACATTATCTCAGTTGATCATCAGAAGTTTTATTTTTAAAGAGGAAACAGGCTTAGAGGCACATGGCGGCAGGGCTGCGAATATGAATACAAGTCTACATGGCAGTAACTTCATGCTCTACTACCTTCCAGTCGTCAACTAATCAAGCTATTTCAGAGTTAAGAACATTTAAGAAAAAAGGACAGCAAACTAACTTCATAACTGTTTGGATCATCTTAATATGATTATCTTCTTACAATTTTTACTTTTAGCAATATATTTTTACTTGAATTTTTAAAAAATTTGAGAGGCAGGGACAAAGACTGATACACAGAGACAGTGGGGGAGACAGAAATAGAGAACTCCCATTTGCTTATTTTTTTCCTAAGTGGCTGCCATGGCCAGGGCTGGGCCCTGATGCCAGAGCTGAGAGTCAAACTCAATCCAGATCTCCCATGTGGGTGCCAGAGGTCAAAATACTTGAGCAACCACCTGCTGTTTCCCAAACTCTGCCTTGGTAGGAATTTGAAATGCAATTCAGAGCCAGAAATCAAACCCAGGCACTCTAATACAAGAGGCACAAACACCTGTCCTGTGAGTCTTTCTTATAGTCTACAGCGTTAGTTTTCATACTGTGATCAATAAAGTAGCAATTTTTCAAAGAAAATAATGGGTTCCACAAATATTTGATTGGAATCCCATTTTAAATTATGCTTTAAAACAGTATAATAGAACCTAGTCTGCGCACTAGAATATGCCATTTATGTAACTCTAATATTTTGAAGATATTATGTAATTACAGTATTTTTATAACTTTTGCCTTCTATTTAACTTGTTTCCATGCATGTCAGAATAAAATTTCTCTGGCCATTCTGCATACATGGAACTTCCCATAGCATACTGATAACTAGAAAAGTTGTAGCTCAACAATGGTCTTTTGAAACAACTCATGTCTGAATACTGAAAACTAGAAGTGGAGGACGATCACAGCACCTTTATGACATGACATGGTTACTTAAACAGTGGTACAGCTAGCTGAGGGACATGGGCTCTGGATATGCTTTCATCAAGGCAGAGCAATCCTTCTGGGTGACAGCAAATAAGCAATTAATATGTCTTGTGGGAAAATTCTTATACATAGCTTTAACTTTTTGACTTGTGTACTTATGTTTTAAAATGGAAGGGGATGAAACAGAGGTAACTCTCAGAAGGAAAGTAACTAGAAACAAAAGATCTGAAAGAAATTTGCTGTTTGACTCTTATTTTTTGATCTGGTTGTTTATCTGTGTATTTAATAACTGAATTATATGTGTGTATTTAATAACTGAAAACTTATTAAGCTGCACTTTTCTATAGCTATATTTTGATAAAAAGTAAGAATAAAAAAATAAAATGCAAGCTAATGTTTATAGTTGGTTAGTGATTTCATCTTTATTTCCAAGTGTCTGAATTGGTATAGTTGACCAGTATCATGAGATGCAAAAGTAAGCTGATTAAAACATTTTAATTTGCAATTGTTAATGTGGTAAGATTATTGCTATACAACAAAACAAAATACAGAGTGGAAGGCTGATGGTGATAAAAGAATGTTAACATATGTCTATAGATCCTAATTTCAAAATTTTCAAAAAAACCTCTATTTTCATTAATTTTTAAAACATTTATATTTTATTCTTTAACCACATAACTTTTTAGTATCATTTCCACATTAACAATATTTTTATTTATTTTAATTCTCCTTGAAAGGCAGAGAGAGAAAGAGAGAGAGAGAGAGAGAGAGAGAGAGAAAGAGAAAGAGACAGACAGGGATCTTGCATTCCCCTGGTTCACTCCCCAAATGCCTGAAATAACAAGGGCAGGGCCAGGCTGGAGCCAAGAGCCCAGAATTCTTCTCTTGATATCTGGCAGGGACACAAGTACTTGAGTTGTCATCTCCTGCCTCCCAGGGTGCGCACCAGCAGCAAGCTGCATCTGAACAGGAAGAGCCAGGCAGTTCCATATAGGATGTAAGCAGCCCAGGCAATAAATTAACCACTGTGCAAAATGTCTGCCCTCATTAATTTTATAGATAGATGTCACAACTGAGAGCTTACAAATTTATACTGATAAAAATAGCATGTTTACTTCTATATAATGTTCTATATAAGATTTTAATTGGATAAAGTTTCCACTGTTTTAACAAAGTAGTTTATCAAAGACCTTTATAAGCTCTGGCATAGCCTCACTAGTCTTTGGTGTTTCAGAACTGTGGCAGCTAATCTAATGTCTTCCTAAAGAGAAGGAAAGCTCTCTTCGGTCTTATGGAAAAGAACATAAGGCCAAAGTCTCATTTCTTCTAAAAGGCAAAATTAACTGAATTCTGTGGAGAGGCACAGTATTACATAGGTAAATTGTTAATATTTACCTACAGTGCTATACTTTCGCATCAATAGCATTTACTCATTTATTAATATGTGTGTATTTTAACATCACTTGACTTGACCTATTAGCATTAAGTGCCACCATTAGTGAGTTCTGGTTATTTAAATTGTTAAAGATGGTAGAAAATGTGAAATATAAAGTTTTACGGTCAGTGCAGTTACTTTATATACCTCACTAGAAATGAAGTCAATGGATTACAAAGTATTCTAAAGAACAGCAATTTTTCAAATATGTTTACCCGTTTCTGTCATTTCTTTATCAATCATTCCCTGTAGGGTTTTTGACTTAGCTGCTGCTTTATCCTGTTCATCCAGGTTGACGTCTTCAACAGAGTCTAATGAATCAAGAAGTACAACTGAAAGAATATATAAGAAAAAAAATATAAGGACTGTAAGTAATTTGTGTAGTTTCTTTCTCACATACAATGTCTACATACAATCAGTATTTAATCTTGTGTATGTATATGTATATATTAAAACAAGCATGATTTAGGTATATAAGTGGTCTTCAAAATCCTCATTATATTTTAATTCCATTTGTCCACAAGCTTTCTGAAGCCCTCTCAAATATAAAAAGTGTGATTTTCTTGTTATGTACAAGAGAGTAAGTTAACATGAACACACCTACCTGTGCTTTCAAACAGTCTAATAAGAACAACAAAAAAAATTCTCAAGTGTAACAGGATTCTTGATAGGCAGAAGGAATACATTATTGAGAAAAGCAATAAAGTTTAATTCCTTAGAGATAGTTAAAAACAAAGTAATTTATTCAGAGTTATTGAGATAAAATTTTCTGAATAGACTAATTTTTGCTACCAAAAATATATAAATATACATAATATTTACCATTAGCCAGCATACCGGTTTTCTCTTCTTCCTAAGGTAAAAGAAAATTATTTCATGTTTTAAGACCAAAATCACATCAAATGACCACAAGGCAAATTCTGTTGTGAAGAGATCAAGAAGTTATGCTTTCTAGGTTTTCGTCACCATTTTCATTTATTAACAGTATGTCAAAACTATAGTTCTGAGAAAACTTTTAAAAGTCTCTTCCAAACTTTGGCAATTACCAAAACTAATTTAGGCTTTTAAAAGCCTCTCTTAAATTGTTTAGGTACCTACCATCTGCTCACTGACCTTGCTCAAACTTTCTGTTTTTAACTTCAACATAACAGAGCTTCTTCACATGAGTCCTGTAATTATTTCATCATCAGTTTTTCCTTGTTAAAAATAACCAAATATACCTTATACTTATTGTTCCATCCACATTTCAAGACAGATTTTAGGAGGGCAAGCCATCAAACAGCAAGACGGGTGAAGCTCTTCAATACTGCAGGTGCCCTTAGAACAGGGGTAGGGAATGTCTAGCCTGCAGACTGTCTAAGGAGTGTGAAATCCTGCCAACGCTACCACAGGCAGGGCTCAAAATTCAATAAACATACAGCAGGCTAATTTTTAAGCTGATAATTTCATATGGCCCACAAATGATGTTATAAATACCTAAATGGTCAATGGCAGAGAAAACGTTCCCCACCTCTGCCTTAGAATAACTTCTAATTAGTGTCTCCACATTCCTCACAAGCCTATGAAGTGTGCAGGGTCCTCCCATAATAACAAAGCTATAGGAGCCTGTGTTGTGGTGTAGCAGGTTAAACCGCCACCTGCAGTGTCAGCATTCCATGTGAGTGCCAGTTCAAATCCCAGCTTGCTCCACTTCTGATCCAGCTCCCTGCTAATGTGCCTGGCAAAGCAGTGCAAAATGGCCCAAGTCCTTCGGCTCCTGCATCCACGTGGAAGAGCTGGAAGAAGCTCCTGGCTCTTGGCTTCAAACTGGCCCAACTCCAGCCATCATGGCCATTTGGGGAGTGAACCAGCAGATGAAGTACTTTCTCTTTCTGTAACTCTGCCTTTCAAGTAAAATCAATAAATCTTAAAAAATGACAAAGCTGTAAGTCTTTCCTGTTTCGAGTCTTACCCAGACTTTTCTTTGTGAGGCTTCTACATTTGGGCTGAAATATTTTAGTACAGGGGACATTTTCTTAATATACTGTACCATCATGCATTATTAATTTTCTCAAAGAATATTGTAATTGCCATATTTCATGTATAAATCACATGACACAGAGAGACAGCAACCCAAAACAAAGTATCAAGTTTAAAATTAAAGAGTATTTACATATACCTGAAAAATATTTCACTCTTTATTTAGAGGCTATGAGTTTTACACATATTCAAAACATCTAGTCCTAATATGCAATCCCAAGAGACTGTGTACACAACAAGACCAAAATAACAACAGAAATCGTCTTATAACTACTATTAGAAAGCTTCACAGATAAGTTCTGTATGATAGGTTATATACTACATAGTCCTATAGCTCTGAACAAGCCTTGGTAACAACTGGCAAATGAGAGAATTAGAGCAGAGCACTGCTGAATGTGAAAGGAATAATATAATTCCTAATCTTAGCCAACTAAGTTTTAATTTTTTAATTTTTCTTGACAGGTAGAGTTATAGACAGAGAGAGAAAGAGAGACAGACAGAGAAAAAGGTCTTCCTTTTTCCGTTGGTTCACCCCCTCAAATGGCTGCAACGGCCAGCGCTGCGCCGATCCAAAGCCAGGAGCCAGGTGCTTCCTCCTGGTCTCTCATGTGGGTGCAGGGCCCAAGGACCTGGGCCACAGCAGAGAGCTGGACTGGAAGAGGAGCAGCCGGGACTAGAACCCGGCACCCATATGGGATTATAGCACCACAGGCGAAGGATTAACCAAGTGAGCCATGGCACCGGCTCCCAGCCAACTAAGTCTTAAACCCTACTAAGGGAAATTTATTGTACTTTACAATGAAAATTCCTGTCACAGAAACCTGTAATATACCTATTAAAATGTAGTTTTGGAAATTTAATTTTCAATTCCTGAAGCTTAACTAAGAGAAATCCTTTGCCAAACGCAATCCCTTACAGAATCAATTGTCAGAGTTTCAGCTGACATCTCAGTTAAGAAAATGCACACCTGAGTGTGTAGACTCCTAAGTTGACAGCAAAGAGCAAGACTATGAAGAACTTTGTATTCTGAGCTCCTCAAATGGCAAGTTAGCCAGGTTGATGGAAGAAGTTGTCAAACTGTTAAACACATAATTGGGGGCCGGTGCTGTGGCCTAGGAGGCTAAGCCTCTACCTGAGACGCCGTCATCCCAAATGGACATCATTTCGTGCCCTACTCTGGTGGTTGTGGCCATTTGAGGACTGAACCAGAGGATGGAAGACCTCTTTGTCACTCCTTCTCTCTGTAACTCTTTCTCAAATGAACTCTCAAATAAATAAATACAATCTTAAAAACATACATAATTGATAATGTACCTGTTTGGGTACATATATTTTTTCTGATTTGGGATTTTCTTCAGAATGAATCTCTTCATCTTTGGTAGTCAAAGCTGCATCAATATCCTCAGCATCATCAAAATCATCACTGTAATTTTCTGAATAAAATAATTTTTTATCAGAGGAAATGCATTTTTTTCTGAAAATAACTAAAATACATATCAAATTTGTCTGAAATTTACATGAATATATAACAATCAATTTTGTAAATTACTGATTCTGAAATAATGTGAAAATGCAATTATGAGAAGTCAGGTAGAATGTACCATACATTTTCATATATTAATCATAAAATACAATTTAAATGTTTTATGTAAGTTTTACAAGTTCCATGCATTTCATATATACAGATTTAGGAAAATAGTGACACTCCCCCCTCCACCCTCCCTCCTACCCATGTTCCTACCCTTCTTCCTCTTCTCTCTCCCATTCCCATTCTTAATTTTTACAAAGATTTACTTTCAGTTTACTTAATGAAGGTAAAATTAACCCTATTCTAAGTAAAGGAGTTCAACAAATAGTATGAAGGAAAACAAAAACAAAAACACTGTCTCTTAACAGAAGAGACAAGGGCTGTAAACAATCACTGAATCTCAAAATATCTATTTCACTCCAAAATAATTTTTAAAAGTACAAGAATCACACTGTCACATAAGTCAAATTTCAAGGAAAGACTGAGTTTCAAAGGAAGGAGTCTGCAGAAGAATAATTTATTGAAATATTAACATAAAAATAACTTCAGAGAATTTTTCTTGAGATTTAATGTTAGTATGCAATCTTATTTTTATTTCATTGTCTGTAGTTTCAAATAGTTCTAAGCGTTTTATATTTTTAGTCTTTATTATGATCAACTAAACATTTCTAGAACTGTCCAAAATATTTTATATGAAATTTAAAATGAAATTTCAGTATTTCTGTTAAAACAAAAATCTGGGGCTGGCACTGTGACACAGTGGGTAAACCAGTCTCAGCAAATTCAAAAAGACAGAAATCATACCAAGCATCTTCTCAAACAACTATTGAATGAAGCTGGAAATCAACAACTCAGGAATCTCTAGAGCATATGCAAACACATGAAAACTGAACAACAGTCCAGATTCCTGGACACATACAACCTACATAAATTGAACCAGGAAGACATAGAAAACCTAAACAGACCCATAACTGAGACAGAAATTGAAACAGTAATAAAGGCCCTCCCAACAAAGAAAAGCCCAGGACTAGATGGATTCACTGCTGAATTCCTCCAGACATTTAAAGAAGAACTCCAATTCTTCTCAAGTTACTCAAAAACAATTTAAACAGAGGGAATCCTCCTAAATTCTTTCTATGAAGCCAGCATCACCTAATTCCTAAGGTGGAAAAAGATGCAGCATTGAAAGAAAATTACAGACCAATATCCCTGATGAACATAGATGCAAAAATCCTCAATAAAATTCTCGCCAATAGAATGCAACAACACATCAGAAAGATCATCCACGCAGACCAAGTGGGATTGATCCCTGGTATGTAGGGTTGGTTCAATGTTCGCAAAACAATCAACATGATACACCACATTAACAGACTGCAGAAGAAAAACCATATGATTATCTCAATAGACGCAGAGAAAGCATTTGATAAAATACAACACCCGTTCATGATGAAAACGCTAAGAACACTGGGTATGGAAGGAACATTCCTCAATATAATCAAAGCAATTTATGAAAAACCCACGGCCAACATCCTATTGAATGGGGGAAAAGTTGGAAGCATTTCCACTGAAATCTGATACCAGACAGGGACGCCCATTAATACCACTTCTATTCAATATAGTTCAGGAAGATTTAGCCAGAGCTATTAGGCAAGAAAAAGAAATTAAAGGGATACAAGTTGGGAAGGAAGAACTCAAACTATCCCTCTTTGCAGATGATATGATTTTTTTATTTAGGGGATCCAAAGAACTCTACTAAGAGACTATTGGAACTCATAGATTTTTGACAAAGTAGCAGGATATAAAGTCAATGCACAAAAATCAACAGCCTTTGTATACACAGGCAATGCCATGGCTGAGAAAGAACTGCTAAGATCAATCCCATTCACAATAGCTACAAAATCAATCAAATACCTTGGAATAAACTTAACCAAGGACGTTAAAGATCTCTACGATGAAAATTACATAACCTTAAAGAAAGGAATAGAAGAGGATACCAAGAAATGGAAAAATCTTCCATGCTCATGGATTGGAAGAATCAGTATCATCAAAATGTCCATTCTCCCAAAAGCAATTTACAGATTCACTGCAATACCAATCAAAATACCGAAGACATCTTCTCAGATCTGGAAAAAATGGTGCTGAAATTTATATGGAGACACAAGAGACCTCGAAGAGCTAAAGCAATCTTGTACAACAAAAACAAAGCCGGAGGCATCACAATACCAGACTTCAGGACATACTACAGGGCAGTTGTAATCAAAACAGCATGGTACTGGTACAGAAACAGATGGATAGACCAATGGAACAGAATAGAAACACCAGAAATCAATCCAAACATCTACAGCCAACTTATATTTGATCAAGGATCCAAAACCAATCCCTGGAGTAAGGGCAGTCTATTCAATAAATGGTGCTGGGAAAACTGGATTTCCACATGCAAAAGCAGGAAGCAAGACCCCTACCTTTCACCTTACACAAACATCCACTCAACATGGACTAAAGACTTAAATCTACAACCTGACACCATCAATTTATTAGAGAGCATTGGAGAAACCCTGCAAGATATAGGTACCAGGAAAGACTTCCTAGAAAAGACCCCAGAGGCACAGGCAGTCAAAGCCAGAACTAACATTTGGGATTGCATCAAATTGAGAAGTTTCTGTACTGCAAAAGAAACAGTCAGGAAAGTGAAGAGGCAACCTACAGAATGGGAAAAAATATTTGCAAACTATGCAACTGATAAAGGGCTGATAACCAGAGTCTACAAAGAAATCAAGAAACTCCACAACAACAAAACAAACAACCCACTTAAGAGATGGGCCAAGGACCTCAATAGACATTTTTCAAAAGAGGAAATCCAAATGGCCAACAGACAAATGAAAAAATGTTCAAGATCACTAGCAATCAGGGAAATGCAAATAAAAATCACAATGAGGTTTCACCTCACCCCGGTTAGAATGGCTCACATTCAGAAATCTACCAACAATAGATGCTGGCGAGGATGTGGGGGAAAAGGGACACTAACCCACTGTTGGTGGGAATGCAAACTGGTTAAGACACTACGGAAGTCAGTCTGGAGATTCCTCAGAAACCTGAATATAACCCTACCGTTCGACCCAGCCATCCCACTCCTTGGAATTTACCCAAAGGAAATTAAATTGGCAAAGAAACAAGCTGTCTGCACATTAATGTTTATTGCAGCTCAATTCACAATAGCTAAGACCTGGAACCAACCCAAATGCCCACCAACAGTAGACTGGATAAAGGAATTATGGGACATGTACTCTACAGAATACTATACAGCAGTCAAAAACAATGAAATCTGGTCATTTGCAACAAGATGGAGGAATCTGGAAAACATATGCTGAGTGAATTAAGCCAGTCCCAAAGGGACAAATATCACATGTTCTCCCTCATCAGTGACAACTAACTGAGCAGCAAAGGGGAAACTTATTGAAGTGAAATGGACACTATGAGAAACAGTGACTTGATCAGCTCTTGTCCTGACTGTTGATGTACAATGTAATACTTTATCCCTTTTAGTATTCTTTTTTGTTCTAGTACTATTGGTTGAACTCTGTAATTAACACACAATTATTCTTAGGTATTTAAATTTAACTGAAAAGTGATCCCTGTTAAATATAAGAGTGGGAATAAGAGAGGGAGGAAATTACAATTTGGGACATGATCAATTGGACTTGCCCCAAATGGTGGAGTTAGAAATGCACAAGGGGATTCCAATACAATCCCATCAAGGTGGCATGTACCAATGCCATCTCACTAGTCCCAGTGATCAATTTCTGTTCACAATTGATCACACTGGTAGGTCTAAGAGTCAAAGGAATCACACAAACAAGACCAGTGTCTGCGAATACTAACTGATAGAATCAAAAAGGGAGAGAACGATCCAACATGGGAAGCGGGATACACAGCAGACTCACAGAATGGCAGATGTTTTAAACAGCACTCTAGCCTCAGAATCAGCCCTTAAGGCATTCGGATCTGGCTGAAGAGCTCATGAGAGTATTTTAGGCATGGAAAGCCAAGACACTCTGGGAAAAAAAAAAGACCTAAATAAAAGATCTTTGCGAGTGAGATCCCAGTGGAAAGAACGGGGCCATCAATGAAGGAGGTACCTTTCTATGAATGAGGAGAGAACTTCCACTTTGACTATGACCCTGTCGGAATAAGATCGAAGTCGGCGAATTCAACAGGCTTCCATAGCCTTGGCAACTCATGACTAGAGCCTAGGGAGATTACTGATGCCATAAACAAGAGTGTCAAATTGTTAAGTCAACAACAGGAGTCACTGTGTACTTACATCTCATGTGGGATCTGTCCTTAGTGTGTTGTCCAATGTGAAGTAATGCCATAACTAGTACTGAAACAGTATTTTACACTTTGTGTTTCTGTGTGGGTGCAAACTGAGGATATGTTTACTTAATATATACTAAATCAATCTTCTGTATATAAAGATAATTGAAAATGAATCTTGATGTGAATGGAATGGGAGAGGGAGCGGGAGATGGGAGGGGTGCGAGTGGGAGGGAAATTATGGTGGGGGGGGGATTGTAATCTGTAAGCTGTACTTTGGAAATTTATTTTTACTAAATAAAAACAAACAAAAAATATCTATTCTTCCAAATGCAATTTATAGATTCAATGTGACACCAATCAAAATACCAAAGACATTCTTCTCAGATCTAGAAAAAATGATGCTCAAATTTATATGGAGGCACAGTAGAACTTGAATAGCTAAAGCAATCTTAACACAATAAAAACAAAGCCGGAGACTTCACAATACCAGGCTTCAAAACATAGTAAGGCAATTATATTCAAAAAAAGCCTGGTACTGGTACAAAAACAGATGTATAGACCAATGGAACAGAATAGAAACACTAGAAAGCAATCTAAACATCTACAACAAACTTATATTTGATCAAGGAGCTAAAACCAATTCCTGGAGCAAGGACAGTCTATTCAAGAAATGGTGCTGAGAAAACTGGATTTCCACATGCAGAAGTATGAAGCAAGACCCCTACCTTACACCTTACACAAAAATCAACTCAACAGGGATTAAATATCTAAATCTACAAGCCAATATCATCAAATTATTAGAGAACATCATAGAAACCCTGCAGGATTCTGGCACAGGCAAAGACTTCTTGGAAAAGACCCCAGAGGCACAGGCAGCCAAAGCCAAAATTAACAACTGGGATTACATCAAATTGAGAAGTTTCTTTACAGCAAAAGAAATAGGAAAGTGAAGAGGCAACAGACAGAATGGGAGAAATTATTTGCAAACTATGGAATTGATAAAGGATTAATAAACAGAATCTAGAAGGAGATCAAGGAACTCCACAGTTTCTTGATAATCCACTTAAGATATGGGCCAAGGACTTAGACATTTTTCTTTTTTTAAAGGTTTTCACTTATTTATTTGACAGAGTTACAAACAGCGAGAGAGACAGACAGGCAGAAAAGCCTTCCTTCCGTTGGTTCAATCTCCAGGATGCCGCAATGGCCGGAGTTACGCTGATCTGAAGCCAGGAGCCAGGAGCTTCTTTCTGGTCTCCCTCGTGGGTGCAGGGGCCCAAGAACTTGGGCCATCCTCCACTGCCTTCCCGCGCCACAGCAGAGAGCTGAACTGGAAGAGGAGCAACCGGGACTAGAACCCGGTGCGCCACCGCGCCGGCTCCAGACATTTTTCAAAAGAGGAAATCCAAATGGCCAACAGACACATGAAAAAATATTCAGGATCTCTAGCTGTCAGGGAAATGCAAATCAAAACCACAATGAGGTTTCACCCCAGTTAGAATGGCTCTCTTACAGAAATCAACAAATAACAAATGCTGGCAAGGACATGGGGAAAAAGGTACCCTAATCCACTGCTGGTGGGAATGCAAACTGGTAAAGCCACTATGGAAGGCAGTTTGGAGATACCTCAGAAATCTGAATATAGTCCTACCACTCCTCAGAATTTATCCAAAGGAAATTAAATCTGCAAATGAAAGAGCTATCTGTACCTCCATGTTTATTGCAGCTCAACTCACAATAGGTAAGACATGGAATCAACCTAAATGCTTAAACGTCAACCTAAACATCAACAGAAGCCTGGATAAAGAAATTATGGGATACGTACTCTGTGGAATACTACACAGCAGTAAAAAAAAAAAAATGAAATCCGGTCTTTTACAACAAAATGGATGAATCTGGAAAACATCAAACTTAGTGAAATAAGCCAGTCCCAAAGGGACAAATATATGTACTCCCTGACTGGTGACAACTAACTGAGCACCTAAAAGGTAACCTGTAGAAGTGAAATTGACACTATGAGAAACAGTGACTTCATCAGCTCTTGTCCTGTCAAGGAACAGCTTATTATTTTACTCTTTTTACTACTTAATACCATTGACTGAACTCTACTTAACACAGAATTATTCATAGGTGTTTAAATCCAATTGAAAATTGATTCCAGTAAAAAAAATAAGAGTGGGAATAAGATAGGGAGGAGATGTACAGTTTGGCACACATTTGCTCAGACTTACCCCTAAGGGTAAAGCTAAAAACTTGCCATGGGACTTCAAATCTCTTTAAGCTGGGTGGTACTAATACCATCTTACTAGTTAAAGTGATCATTTTAAGTGTATAACTGATCATATAGATAGGAATAAGTGTCAAAGGGATCACATAAATAAGACCAAGTGTCGGCCGGCGCCGTGGCTCACTAGGCTAATCCTCCGCCTAGCGGCGCCGGCACACCGGGTTCTAGTCCCGGTCGGGGCGCCAGATTCTGTCCCGGTTGCCCCTCTTCCAGGCCAGCCCTCTGCTGTGACCAGGGAGTGCAGTGGAGGATGGCCCAGGTGCATGGGCCCTGCACCCCATGGGAGACCAGGAAAAGCACCTGGCTCCTGGCTCCTGCCATCGGATGAGCGCGGTGCGCCGGCCGCAGTGCGCCAGCCGCGGTGGCCATTGGAGGGTGAACCAACGGCAAAGGAAGACCTTTCTCTCTGTCTCTCTCTCTCACTGTCCACTCTGCCTGTCAAAATAAAAAACTTAAAAAAAAAAAAAAAGAAAAGAAAAAAAAGACCAAGTGTCTGCTAATAACAATACATAGTATTAAAAAGGAGAGAATGATCCGACACGGGAAGCAGGCCACATAGCGAACTCATAGAATGACAAACAGCATTCTGGCCTCAGAATCAGCCCTTAAGGCATTTGGATCTGGCTAAAAAGCCCATGAAAGCATTTAAGGCATGGAAAGCTAGGACACTGTGGCAAAAAATAGCCTATATGAAAGATCTCTGTGAGATCCTAGTGGAAAGAAGGGACTGCCAAAGATGGAGATAACCTTTCTCTGAAGGGAGGAAAGAACTTCCACTTTGATTATGGCTCTAAGTAATGTCAGAGTTTGTGGGCTCAAAAGTCTTCCATAGCCAAGGTAGCTCATGAAGAGTCTTGGGTGATCACTGACACCATAAATAAGAATATCAATTGTTAAATTAAACAACAGGAGTCACTTTGCAGTTGTTTCACATGTAGGACCTCTGTCCTTAATGAGTTGTACAACGAGTATTAACGGTAAAACTTGTCTTCAAACAGTACTTTATACTTTGTGTGCCTGTGTGGTTGCAAACTGTTGAAATCTTTACTACTAGTACACAGTTGGTCTTCTGTATATAAAGATACTTAATCAATCTTAATGAAGAATGGGATGGGAGAGGGAGCAGGAGGTGGGACAGGAGTTAGGGTGGCAGGGTGGGTATGGGGGGAAAAACTGTTATATTCCTAAAGCTGTACCTATAAAATTTGTATTTATTAAATAAAACTTTTACAAAAACTATAAGTATTCCATCAAGAGAATGCAGAACAAAAGCAGCAGCAATAGCAAAAAAAAAAAAAAAAAAAAAAAAAGTCCAAAAGCAAATGGCAAAATAGTAAACAGTCATATCAGTAAATATTTTTGTAAAGAGTAGGAACACTCCAATTAAAAGTCAGAGATGGTCAGATTAGATAAAAAAGAAAAATGCAGCTATATGCAGTCCACATGAAAATTGTTTGAAATACAAACACAGTCACATTAAAAGTCAAAAATATGGAGAAAGGTCTATCTTGTACTTCTCCAGCTCCTTGCTTTGGAGTTATCTGTTGTGATTTCAGAGTCCAATAATCCTGGCATAAACATCTTTTCTTCTGCATTCACAATAGATCCATGGCCTACTCTCACTTAGAACAATTTCTTAGTAGTTCAAATTGTAATATTACCTGTTTCCAAGACCATATGATTTTCTTTGTGATTATTTTTCTCTAGTCAGTGTCTTTATCACAAGTTCTCTATGTTTTCAAACACGATAAATTTTTAAACTGATGAAATTACCTGCCAGTTCTTCACATTTTGATTCATTCTCATGTTCGTCTTCAGTTAGTTCTACATTGGCTTGATTACTGGAAAGAAACATTTAATTTAGTATTAATCTCAATAGTATATTTTCATGCAATCATTCATCTAAACTTTAAAAAATCTCTAAAGTTATGCATGAAAGTATTTTTATGCGTGTACAAAAGTTTTCGGAAGACAGAATTTAAAGATGCTCATTTTGATGTGAGAAGTATTGAAATCCATGTATAGCTTTTTCATAATACGTATCTTCCCTGAACTTTCTGAAAACCCACTGTAATGCTTTTAAGTACTCCTGCTCTATCAAAAGTTAAAAATATTCAAGCTATAAACAATGGCTTATAAAGAATCCCCCTTTTTAGATAACACCACAAAAACATAGGCAACAAAAGCAGAAACAAACAATAATATAAAACTAAGAAGCTTATGGACAGCAAATGAAACAGTGAAGATACTACTATCAGAATGGCAGAAAATATGTGCAAACTATTCATCTGACCACAGATTCAAATTCACAACATATAAGGAACTTGAAAAACTCAACAACAGAAAAACAAATTGCCCAGTTAAGAACTGGGTAAAGGATCTGAATAAATATTTCTCAAAAGAAGATATACAAATGGCCAACCAACATATGAAAAAATTTTCAATATAACTAGCCATCAGCAAACTGCAAATCAAAACCACAATGAGTTACCTCACTCCAGTTAAAATGGCTTTTATCAATAAGACAAATAAAAACAAAACAACAAAAAATGCTGACCAGGATGTAGATGAAAGAAACCTCTGTAACTATTGGTGGGAATGTAAACTAGTACAGCCATCATGGAAAACAGCATGGAGGTTCCTCAAAAACTAGAAACAGAACTGTCATATGATCCAACCCTCTCACTACTGAGTATGTATCCAAAGGAAATGAAATTGATCTGTTGAAGACATCTGTATTGATAGGTTTATTGTAGCAGTATTTACGACAGATAAGATTTGAAATCAATCTAAGTGTTCAATGATGAATGGATAAATAAAATGTATCTGTGCACACACATACACAATTAAGTACTATTGTGCTAAAAAAATTGAAATCTTGGCATCTGTAGCAAAATTGCTAGAACTAGAGGCAATTATATTAAGTGAAATAATCCAAACACAGAAAGATAAATACTATATGTTCTCTTTCACACAAAGAAGTTATTAAAATAATGTATCTATATATATTTGCTTCTAATTAAAATACTAATACTATAAGCTGGGCAGGGTAGAGCAAGGCGGATGGGGGAGTTTACATAATGGGTACTAAAACATAGTAGGGCTAATGCAATAGGTTCTGGTGTTTTACAGCACAGGGGGGTGACTACGGCTCATGAATATGCGTAATACCTAGTAGAATACCTAGTAGGCTCCAAACACAAAGACAAAACAAGGAAATGGAAAGGTTGATATGGCTGGTTTATTCTGTGTGTATATGTTGAAATGATGCACTATATCCTTAAAAAGGTGCATGCTGGGGGGATGGTTGTAGCATATCAGGTAAAGTGGTGGCCTGAGATGCCAGCATCCCATATGAGTGCCAGTATGAGTCTCAGCTGCTCCACTTCTGATTCCCTGCTAATGTGCCTGGGAGAGCAGTAGAAGATGGCCCAAGTGCTTAAGCTTCTGCACCCACATGGGAGATCCAGGTGAAGCTCCTGGCTTTGGCCTGGCCCAGCCCTGGCTGTTGTGGCTCCTAGCTTTGGCCTGGCCCAGCCCTGGCTGTTATGGCTCCTGGCTTCAGCCTGGCCAAGCCCTGGCTGTTGCAGTCACTTGGGGAGTGAACCAGCAGACAGAAGATCAACTGATCTCTCTCTCTCTCTCTCTCTCACACAGTCTGTCTTTCAAATAAATACATCTTTAAAAAAAGAAGACATAAAAAAATAAGAAATATTTCATAGGCAGGCACTGAAGCATGGTGGGTTAAGCTGCCACTTGGGATGCCTGCATCTCCTATCGGAGTGCCCAGCTAACGTCCTGCTGATATGCCTGGGAGGCAGATCACAGTTCAAGTGCATGGGCCCCTGCCACCTATGTGGAGGATCCGGATGGAGTTCTGCGCTCCTGGTTCCAATCTTTCCTAGCCCCAGTTGTTGTGCAGAGATTTTGGGAGTGAACCAATGGCCAATGGATTGAAACTCTCTGTCTCCCTCTCATTCTGCTTTTCAAATAAAAATGCAATAATAAACATTAAAAAGAAAGAAATATTGCAAAAGGGGAAAAAATGTGGCCAACAAACCTGTGTATGCTTACTCTGTGTTGTCTCTGTTGGCAGAGGTAATCTCCAGGGGCCCTCAGGGCCCTGCTGTGTTCTTTCTGGGTATGCCAGGAATGCAAGGCTTTGACCATTCTTTTTTTTTTTTTTTTTTTTTTTTTTTTTTAAGATTTATATATTTGAAAGTCAGAGTTACAGAGAGATGGAGACACACACAGATCTTCCATCTTCTGGTTCACTTCCCAGATAGCTGCAATGGTCAGGGCTGAGACAGGCCGAAGCCAGAAGCTTTACCTGATCTCTCACATGGGTGGCAGGGGCCCAAACCTTCTTCTGCTGTTTTTACTAGGTCATTAGCAGGTAACTGGATTAGCAGTGGAGCAGCCAGAACATGAACCAGCACCCATATGAGATGCCAGCATTGCTGGTGGCGGCTTTATTGGCTATGACACAGTGATGGTCCCAACACTCTGACTATTCTTTACCAAGCCATTTCTCAGGGTTCTGTTTGCAGTGAGTAATCTTGCAAAAAGAAGTAGATTCCACTCGGTTAAAAAAAAAAGCCAGCCACCCAGGCTTGTTTCCACTTATAATAAAAACAGCAACAGATTCTCCAAGCTCAGTGTTCCTCATCCATAAAGTGATGCACAGACGTCCATCACAGATTCTTTGCCTTGCCCCTGTGGGGCCATGGGTCACAGGAACCAAATGTAAACGAGGATAACACCAGAGTACTGCTTTGTTGTGAGACAAGATCCTATTTCTCACCCAGGAATCTTCTGTCCATTGTCAACATCTATAAAGTTGGTAGGCTACCTTGTTGCTTTCAAGTATGATAAAAAAAAAAAAAAATCTCATGCCCTGTACACTTCATGACAGGAAATGTACTCTTTTCTCTACAGTCAGTAACTAATCATCTCAAGGAGACCAGGCACACCAATAACCAGAGGTTATGGATTTCTTTACCCTTATTTGTACTTTTATGTTGTTACACTCCTAAATAAAATTCTAACCTGTTTTCCACTTATAATTTTAAAAAATTACATAGATAACTAAAATGAGGAAATTAAAGATCTCAGGTTTCACAGAGAGATGGAGAACACCAATGGTCTACTGTACTCAGGAGGGGAACCAGCTCAGTCAGGATTTCCAGGATAAATGAGGTTTCCTGATCATCAGGGTCAACCACATGTAGAGGTGAACACTCAGACCAAACTTCCATTTGCTCCTTGGTTTCCACTTCTCTTTCTACTCCTTTTTTCATAAGTTCATAATAATAACCTGGACTCTTAGTTTTGGAAAATTATCTAATTATTTTCCTATTAACGACTTGTTAGAAATCATTATTAGTGGTGATATCATCTTAGGTATGAAATTTCTGGTACCTGGAGACAGAGTCAGCTCTCAAAAGCAAACCAACACATTCTGTTTATATGTAAGAAAAGCCTGACTATAATAAGGAACAGAAAATGGAGTTAAGAAAAAGATTTTTGCCTCTTGTAATGTTTATCTATTTAAGCCCATCCATATACCAGACACTAAAAAAAAGAAAAGTGGAAGCAATGAACTGCTTATGTTGTGTTTACTTTACCTGTGTAAAACTTTTAAACGTGTAGAGTCATTAGAATCCAGTTCTTTATTTAATCTTGAATAATCAATGGAAGACGTCAAGCCTTTCTCAAGCCTGGCAAAAAACTGCTCTTTTTCTTCCTGTTCCTCTAATGTGTCCAATCCCAATCCAAGAATACTATGATTGAGTTCAGAAACTACTAGTTCTAAATGGAAAGCACAAACGTATTTTATTAATAGAATTCTGATAAAACTCATTTACATGATGCATTCATGGATATTACACAGTAAATTGAAAACAGTTTTTACAAATACTTTATGTAATTGCTTACCCACCAAAAAGAGACTCATATTCATACGAATATATTAGTTTTAAGGTTTCTCCAGAGTTGTGATTCTAAACCTCTTGGAAGATATTAAATCTGTTTACTTGCTTCAGTAATTGAGGTTCCAAGATGCTTATGAGTTAATTTCTGTAGAAATTCTGAACATCAACTTAGTGACCAAAAAATTATTGACTGATACACCTCACATTTCTTACCATTTGCTTCTAAGCTGTCAGCACTTAAGACAGAGGTTCCACTGCTCTTAAGAAACTGAATCTTTTCAGCAGATTCCTCATCTGTCTCCAGAACAGGCTGAGACATCTTCTTTGTTTTCAAATAGCTCACATTTATTTCAAGCAGTCCTAGGAGCAGATTTATTACAGCTGAATATTTTTGTTCGGAGAACTGTTTTGATCTCTATGCCACCACAATACCTGCTGTACTAATTTTGTGCACAGTCATTATATAATCTGTTCTGTAAAATAAAAATCCATCAGACCTGAAATTCAAAGAAAATCATAATTCTATTTGGTTTAGCATATCTTATTAAATGTTTCAAAAATTTGAGTAAAAGATTTTTAAGAATTATATTGACGCACAAGTACTTAATACAGTCTACAATGCTCTATAAAAAATATTGCTGCCAGGGCTGGTGCTGTGGTGCAGCAGGTTAAAGCCCTGGCATCCCATATGGGCACCAGTTCTAGACCTGGTTGCTCCTCTTCTGATCCAGCTCTCTGCTATGGCCTGGGAAAGCAGTAGATGGCCCAAGTCCTTGGGCCCCTGCATCCATGTGGAAGACCCAAAAAAAGCCCCTGGCTTCTGGCTTCGGATCTGCGCAGCTCCGGCCATTGCAGCCATCTGGGGAGTGAACCAGCAGATGGAAGACCTCTCTGTCTCTGTCTCTACCTCCCTCTGTAACTCTGTCTTTAAAAAAAAAATCTCTGCCTCATTTCCTCTGTTCATTATTATTCAGTGTGTTTTTGTTGCTTGCTTTGTAATACTACTGTAAGTAGACTGTGGGTGGCCTAGGTTAACAAAATATAAGACATGGGGCTGGCACTGTGGCACAGCAGGTAAAGTTGCCACCTGCAGTGCCAGCATCCCCTACTGGCGCCGGTTCAAGACCTGTCTGGCTCCACTTCCGATCCAGCTCTCTGCTATGGCCTGGGAAAGCAGTGGAAGATGGCCTAAGTCCTTGGCCCTGCACCTGTGTGGGAGACCTGGATGAAGTTCCAGGCTCCTGGCTTTGGATAGGTGTGGCTCCAGCCGTTGCAGCCGTTTGTGAAGTGAACTAGTGGATGGAAGACTCCTCTCTCTCTCTCTGCGTCTGCCTCTCTGTAACTCTGCCTTTCAAATAAATAAATCTTTAAAAACAAACAAAAATACAAGATTGAAAAACAGGTACACTAAAGGACAATAATAAAAGCTAGACAAGACCCTTTGTTAGTATACATATCACTTGAAGAAAAGAGTCATTATTTCAAAAATACTGGAAACTGGCTCACTGTAGGACAGTTTCTCTCACTGGGATCTGTGTATATTGTTAAGGAAGGGAGGCTCCCAAATAATAACTTCCGCATGGCTGCAGGAATGAAAAACTACATGCCAAGGTTTGGGTGCCCTTGGGGCAACTACCCAAGGTCTCACCCTGGCTCTGAAGCTGGACTCAGAGATGTGACCCACACCAACCATGCTCAGAGGATAGCATTTTGGAATGTGAAACTTTTTCTAAGGCTAATATATATTAAACATATTAAAAGTATTTTATGATTTTTTTAGCTATTAGGTGATATTAAGGAATTACTATCAATATTTCTTTTTCATTTATGTCTTAGATATTATAATATTTTTATTTTAAAAAGAGATTCTTTAGGGTTGGCAGTTAAGTCACCTGTATCTCATACTGGAGTACCTCGGTTCAACTCCCAGCTCTGTATTCCAGGTTCCTGCTAACACAGACCCCAGGGTTAGTTCAAATAGCTGGGCTGGGTCCCTACCACTCATGTGGGAGACCTGGATTGAGTTACCAGCTCTAGGCTTCAGCCAGCCTTAGTTCTTGAAGGCATCTCAGGAATGAACCAGCAGAAGGGAGCTTTGTCTGTCCATCTGCCTCTTCCTCTCAAATTACTTTTTAAAAATAGTCCTTATTTCAAGAGATGTTTTGCAGAAAGTGGATAGAAGTGATACGCTGGTGGGGATTTAGTTCAGCATAGCCCAGTGTATGAAGGGGTGGAGAATGACAAGGGCGACAGGTGAAATGTTATTGGCCATGTGTTAATAACTGTTGTAGCTGGGGCCAGCACTGTGGCTCACTTGGTTAATCCTCCGCCTGCAGCACAGGCACCCCATATGAGCACTGGGTTCTAGTACTGGTTGCTCCTCTTCCAGTCCAGCTCTCTGCTGTGGCCCAGGCAGGCAGTGGAGGATGGCCCAAGTGTTTGGGCGCCTGCACCCATGTGGGAGACCAGGAAGAAGCACCTGGCTCCTGGCTTCAGATCAGCGCAGCGCCGGCCACAGCAGCCATTTGGGGAGTGAACCAACGGAAGGAAGACCTTTCTCTCTGTCTATCTATAACTCTACCTGTCAAATAAATTAAAAAAAAAAAAAAAAAAACTGTTGTAGCTAGCAATGGGCACATGGGACATATGCTACTTCTTTCTCCATGTTTGAAATCTTTTATATTAAAAAAATGTTTAATGTTATATGACTTCTGGTCATAAAAGCTTATGTTTATATAGAATGTTTATGTTCCATGCATGTTTTTTAGCAAACTCCATGCCTACAAAGGTGTTAGTGCTGGCCCCACAATGAAAGCGTTTACCATCACAAAAGGACTAAGGATAATCAACAATGAATATGTATTGCTGCCTGCTATGTACCAGGAATTATATTAAATGCTGGGGATTTATCACTGAGTAAAAATGATAAAAACCCCTGTCCTTGTGAAGCTTACATTCATGTGGATATAGAGAGATTATTAATTAAAATAAATAAATGCAACTTCAAATAGAGTGGTCAGGAATGCCTTCGCTGAGAAGTTGACATTTAGGAAAAGATGTGCTAGAAGTAAGGGAGAAATCCAAGTGAGTATGTGAAGGAAGAGTACACCCGTGTAAAGCCTCTAAGCACACAAATGCTAGGTAGGTATGAAGAGCAAGGAGGCCAGTGTAGTTCTAGTGGCAGGGGCTAGTGAAAGACAGTAGCAGTTGAGAGGCCAGGAAGTCAGGATGCAGGGCTGGGAGGGAGAGTGGCAGCTTATGGGGCATTAGCTTTTATGATGAGTGACATGAGAAGATATTAGAGGGAGTAGGTGGCTTGATGTAGTAGATAACAAAATTTTGGATATAAAGAAGTTCAAAGAACTCAGGTGTCAGGTTATTGGACTTCACATTAATGAAGTAAGAGGCAGAACTGGAGAACGATAGTGTTGATCTTTGAGGAAGGAAAAGGAATAACCTGGAAGTTAACAGGTAACTGTAACACGCAAAGACAACAGGTGTTCTGACAACATGGTTCACAGGAGAGTGCAGGAGAAAGGTCTAGAAGTGGCATGAAGAGAAATCTACAGCTTTCCCAGGTCAAACACAACAGATGTGGTAAGGGCAACAGTGGCCACTGAAGGAGGTTACTGGAGAAGCAGATAGGAGAATTAAATGTGAATCACAACTCTAAGTTGTTTGAGGTGAGATATTAATGGGGGGAGGGGCTAGATTCTTGCCAAGACTGAAAAATTCAAGAATGTTCTGCAAGGAAGTAACATTTCTGCTAAGGAAATAATGAGGTGAACTGGAAAAGGAGACATTTATAGGCAAGGGGAACAAGTACAATGGGAAGAATGGGGAAGTTGAGGATGCAAAAGGCCATGAGGCTGTAAAATGAGTTAGGGTGACTCTGGGAGGAGATAAGCCTAAAGCAGGTGAGTCAGACTAGCTCTCCTCACAGCCCAGGGGCAGAGTTTTGCACTTTATTTCAACAGCACTAGAAAGACTGGAAAAAAAGAATTGTTTTTCTCTAACAGTATATACTAGTAAAGAACTGAGAAATGGAAAAGGGAAATAATTATGTGATATAGACATTAAGATGAGAAAAAATATAATTTTGTGTTAGGAGTTCATATTAAGAAATTCTGGCTTCAATTTCCTAATTAGTGTCTTCTTGGAAAGGGTTTAAAATCCATTTCATGGCTTCACATGAATAATCGTTTTATCGGACCAAATAATAACTTCCACACAGCTGCAGGAATGAAAAAGTGCGTGCCAAGGTTGAGGAGCTCTTGGGGCAACCGCCCAAAGTCTCACCCTGGCTCTGAAGCTGGACTCAGGGATGTGACTCACACCAACCATGCTCAGAGGGCTAACAGAAACCAAAATCCAATTTAGCTGTTTATAATGAAGAGTATAAATAGCAAGAGAATTGTTTCATCAGAATATTTTGTGCTTATGGCAACTGAAAAAGAAAGCAAACGATAACACAGAAGTTGCTCATGTCAATATTAAGTTGTATCCAACACTGATAATGCATTCATCTCTTAAGAGGGGTGTTCAATTCTCCCTTAGAAGCTTCTACACTCTTGATGGCAGGAAGCACATCTTGCTTTTTCACACTTGTGCCTAGTATTCAGAACATAACATGAACTCAATAAATGTTTGTGATTGAACCAGGGCCATACTATAGCACGGGGCTGGGAACACTCTTATTTAAGTAGACATCATCAAAGTTTATTTCTTGGCTATAGATCTTTGCTTCTTTGCTCAATCAAATCTATTTCTGACTTATATACTCTTCTAAAATTATTAACACAATTATTCAGTTTACATACAAGTGTTTCCGGTCTATTCTTTCCCTCCAGGGTCAGTTTGTATATTTCTGCTCTAATTCATTATTTTCTAGAAAGAAGGCTTTAATGCTGATCAAGTATCAAATGTCTGTCTACAATTCCAATAGCACTTCATCATATAATAGCCTTTTCAAGAACCACCAGGGGGAAAATTCTACAAAATAATTCTTCACATGTAAACATTAGCACTGTTGCATGGTTTGAGTAAGGCATTTTCTTTATTTACAGTGTCAGAAGAACAGAGATAATAATAAACAATATTTGTTTATTAAACACTATTACCAAATAATAGTAAATATTATTATGTAATAAAAATAAGTATGAGCTTCAGAGGATACAACAAAAAGAAGCTATCAAAATGTTCCCACCCTCAGTGGGAGTAGCAAATAGGTTATAGCTATCAGCACAATGGGCAAATGCATTAGGGTGTTTTGACATCAAAACAAAGGAGAAAATTTGCTGACAAAGAAGCTAGAAGAATCAGTGCAAGATTGTAAGAAGTGATGATGCCAAGTTTTACTGGACAAAAAGGACAAGACAAAATGACAAGGAGGGTGAGCTTAGGAACAGACACACGGGAGCCAAGAGTGTTTCCAGGGGATAAGAACAACTGAGGGTGGCTGCCGCACAGGGCTAGAGAGGAGGGTTCCAGTCAGATTATAGAGCGTCTTAACTATCACATTAAGGAGTTCTGACTCAGTTTTATGGGGGGAAAAAAAACAAAAGCCACGGGTAAATATTTCCCCTAGGAAAAATACAGAAACTTTCCCATTTACAAAATTATGCATAACACTGATCCACAAATAGTATAAACATAGATACCCACATATAGGTAGTAGAAGTGGTCTGGGTGCCTCATGGATATAGCAGTAACATAAGTAATAAGTATATATGGTAAATCATATTTATACTTATTATATATTATAAATACAGCATAGTAAGTATAAGAAAACATCCAAGAAAGTAATTTTGCATTTGTAAAGATGTGATTAGGAACAGTTCTAGAAAAGATACAAACATGTGCCAGAGAGGATCAATGATGAGTTCTTTGTCATTAAGGTAGTAAATTATGTTTTTACTAAATTCACTATTTGTGATACTAAAATTTATAGTTATTAAGATCTTCCCAGCACAGGGTGGGCATAGTGGCCACCTGGATTGCCTGGTTCAAGTCGAACTACTGTATGCTTCAGATCCAGCTTCCTGCTAATGCATCTGCAAGGCACATGATGGAACGAGTACTTGGGTTCCTGCTACCTACAGAGCGAGATCCAACTGGAGTTCCTAGCTTGTGGCTTTCACTGGGTCTAGCCCCAGATGTTGTGGGCCCTTGGGGAGTATGCCAGAGGATGGAAGATCTTTAGATTTTCCTCCATCTCTCGCTCTTTCTGTCACTATGCCTTTCAAATAAATAAATAAATCGTAATATGAAAAAAATCTTACATGTGACATCATTAACGCATCACCAGAATATTTTATATAAATCAGATTAAATCAATTTATCATTAAACATGATAAAATATAAATATACTTGAATTATTAATCATCTTGAGTAAATATAAACTTCCAATGTAAAATAACCTAATAATACAAAAACAAAGATTCTCCATTACAAAATAAGCATAAAATAAAGTGAAGTAATATGAAAAAATAATTCTAACTTCAAAAATCCACAGTTAGTGTTACTTTCTTTTATATTTTAGTGCAAGTAACAATATTCAAAATTAACAGTCTTGCCTGACCCCTTGTGGTCAAATAATTTGAAACTAAAAATCAGCAATATTTACCACTGTCTTCATAATCATCTTCAGTTAACCACCAAGGCACTGTATCTTTCTTCATTTCCTTCTTAGGTTGTCTAGGTGTTTTGTTTGAATTTTCAAAAGAATCATCCGAGAGCTGAATCAGATACAAGTTACTGCATGTTAGAATACATTATAAATTTGATAGATTCATCACAAAAAAAGTTTCTACTGGTTCTCTCACACTTTAGCTATCATAAAGACAAATAATCTCAACAATGTTTAAACTCCTATTTCTAAACCTAGGAGGTCAAAATAATTTAAAAATCAAGCATAAATCTCTGAACATCGACTTTCATATCCAGAGTTAAGCAGCTTAATTAGAACAACACAGAAAAAAAGAGAACTTGATCACAAGACTTGTTTAGGAAAAGAAGGAAGGATATAATCCTACCTATCTTCAGATATTCTTGAGGGCCTAAGAATAAACGTTGGTTGAGCAAAATTCCATAGCATCACCTTAGAAGAACAGAGACTCCAAGACAAGAATTGAGTTTCAGTGGCCGAGAGGATAAAGGTGTTCGTCAGAGAAATCAGCATTTTGTCACAATGATTAATAAGCTGTAGCATATTTTTATTTGTCCTTTTCTACTCTTATGGTTCAAATTTCACAATTCTAAATCCCCGACTCTAACTCCAATACCTCCTCCCTCTTAGCCAGTAACCTGGCCTCCTCTCTAATGACTGAATAAAGATCTTCAAATTTCACCCTCCTTCCCCTTACTCCATCACAAAACTCACCGGTTTAGGCACTTCCCTATTTCAGAAGAGATAATTGCTTCCTCCCCTCCAAACCAAACCTGCACAAGCATGGGTCACTTCTCTCCAGGTTCTTCTTTTCTTGGTTACCCCATCTCATTTCTAAATCTTCACTCCCCTCTCTCTGTTCTTCTCTCCCTCCCCTCAGATTATAAACCTATTTAGCACTGCATCTCCAAAGCCTAGCACAACACCCTGGTAGAACTGTGGAATGGAAGAATGAACATTCATGCGTACTCTACTTTGTTAAAAAACAAAAAACACAAGTTCCCTATTTGCCTTGTAATTTACCTACCAATTTTCCTTTAAACAGCAGTCCTCTCTTATCCATGGGGGATTAAGTTTCAAGATCTCTAGTGCATGCCTGAAACCATGGACAAGACTGAAACTCACATATATCATGTTTTGTCAGCATTGCCACACACTGCTGGAGTTATTTGTGCTCCTGTTTCTATGCCCTGGTGCCTCTTTGCATCACTAGTTTTGCACTTAGGGGCCACTACTAAGTAAAGTAAGAGTTACCAAGACACAAATACTGTGATACTATCATATTGCCACATTGGATCAGTGTGATAACCAAAAAGGCTACTAACTGACTAATGGGTGGGCAGTATATGAAGTGTGGCTATACTGCACAAAGGGATGAGTTATGCCCTGGATGGGATGGAGTAGGAGTTCATCATGCTTCTCAAAATGTCTCGCAATTTAAAACTTAGGAACTGTTTCTGGAACGTTCCATTAATATTTTCGGACCATAAGTGACCACATGTAAATGAAACTGCAGAAAGCAAAATTGTGGTTATGAAGGGACTACTGTATACCAATTTCTCAAGCTCACTACTCAACCCCTTAAAATCTGGTTCCCATCTAAAACAGCTCTCCTCCAGGCACAAAAGGCTCCCAAATGCCACAGTTACAGGGCAGCTGTCAGTCAGGCTCCCTGACTGTATCACACGATTTGATACTAGCGAGCAGCTCTTATTTCTTGAAACCCTCTACCTTTGACTTTGGCAGCATCACTTTCTCCAGGGTATCTCCAGCTTTGTGGCTACTCCCAACCCTCTATTTAAACAGCTTTGGGCCCCTTTGCCCATTTCTTTAACATGAGACTTCTTCAGGACTATGCTCTTTGTCCTTTTCATTCTCATTTTATACCGGTTTTCTGGAGAAGAAATCAAGAGGTGCACGCCTGCTCTATGTCAACATCTACACTCAAGTTATTTTCCTTACACTTTAAACAATCCTGGAGACTACTGATGAGGAAACAGAAGCCCACAGACATTAAGCAACTTGACCAAGTTACAACTGTTAGTAAAAGTTACACAGCAGGATTCAACCCCAGATGACATTTTAAACTTCTAAGACCAGGGATATACATTTCCATCTACCAAACAAAAATCTCTTACCCAAAAATTTTTTGTCAGTTTTGAAATAGTCAAAAAAAATTCATTGTCTTTCCTGACAACCAGGTAAGAAGAGGGGAGGAGGGAAAAAACAAATATTCTTTATCCCATTTGAATTTCTGAAATTTACTAGTTATATCACTCAGGTTCTGAACTTCACTATCACCTTGAAATATTCCATTTCTGTCTCCTCCCCACATTTTTCCAGTTAACCTGTTAGTAACATAAGTATAACACCATCCACCCTGCAGGGTTGCGGCAAAGGTCAAGAAAAGCAATGAAGAACACCTAGTGTACTAAGACACAATAAGTATTCTCACTTCAACTGCTTTCCAGATTACTGTCATCAAAAATAAAACATAAGAAAGCCAATCTTGAGAAAATAACATGTTGGCAAGGATATGAAGAAACTGGAACCTCTGTAAACTAAGATTTGTTGCAGGGAATATAAGATGATGACCACTCTAGAAAACAGTCTGGCAGTTAAATGTAGAGTAAAAGGTTAAGCAGAGTTATGACAAAACCCAGCAATTTTACTCCTAGGTAATGTATGTTGAGAAATGAAGACATACAGCCACATAAAAACTGGCACCTGACTATTCAATGCAGCATGATTCATACCTGCCAAAAAGTGGGTAGAATTCAACTGCCGATCCACTGATAAGTGAGTAAACAAAATGTAGTATAGCTATACACGGAATATTATTCAGCTATAAGACGAAATGAAGTACTAATAAATGCGACACTATGGATAAACAATACTAAGTAAAAGAAGCCGGGCCCAAAGACCACATATTGTATGACGGCATTTCTATGAAATATCCTTAACAGGCAAATCTTCAGGACAGAAAGTAGTTCAGTAGCTGCCCAAGGCTCAGGAAAGAGGAAAGGAGAGACAGGGGGTAACTGCTAACTAGATACAAGGTTTCTTTTTAGGGTGATTAAAAAGAAAAAAGCTCCACATTGACTGTGTTGATTGTATAACTAAAATCACTGACATGTACCCTTTAAATGGAAAACTTCTATATTATGTAAATTGAATCTATGAAAACTATAAAAGAAAAAGATGGTCACATCACTTTCCAAAAAACAAAGAACAAAGATCTGTAAATCAAATCTTTCAACGAACTGCTTCAGTGATAATTTAATCAAAATGACCAAAATTAACATGACTCTAAAATCATCATTGCATTGTTTAGAAAGAAACAAGGCCTTAAATCTCACATGAGATAAGAGCTTTTGTAAGTTATGGATGGACATAAGGAGGAGACAAATGGAGAGAGCAGGCAGGGAGCAAGAATGAGAGAGTTGGAGAATGCTGAGTGTGTTTTCAGGGGTGGTAAACAAAAGGTAGAAGAAAAAACATTTTCAAAGGCCTGCACTGCTATTTATTTTTTTTACAATGAAAGCATTTCCCATTAATTTAATTTTCAAAATGCATCCATATTTAATTTTAAAAAATCAGTTTTCAAATGGGAACTGAGATTCATTCTGGCAGTCTATTACATCTGGCAATTGGTATGCGCTTTTTAACACCCTTAAGCCCTACAAAGTACACATATTTTTCTTAACAATGAAACTGAGGATCCTTCTACAACTTCAAAAGTTCCTTTATAAACAAGAAGGTTATGATAGGTTAAAACATGACTCCCTTAAATACCTATAAAGTCCCTCCGTTTATGAAGAGAATGTGTTGCAACCCTTCAATCCATTCATTCAGCAAATATTTATTAAGCATTTATTAGATACTGTAGGTAAAGCAATGAACATGCAGCCATGTCATAGGCTATAAATTCTTCCTATGGGAAGCAGAAAATAGACCCACACAAGAAAAGAAACAAATGGTGTTTAATGCTACACAAAGAATTAAATTAGTTAAATTAAACCTCCAAGAAGTGACTTGGTAGTTTTTACTGGATAAGTGGAAAAACTGAGTCTGAGGGAGTGATATTTAAGGTAGAAGCCTCACTAGCCAGGTAAGCATAAGGGAACAGCTTTACAGGCAGAGGGAACAGCTACTGCAAAACCCCTAAGAGGAAATGAACTGACTTGTCTGGAAGAGAACAAAGGCCCCTGTAGGATAAATAAGACACATGACGGGAAAGAGTGGTAACAAGTTAGTGAAGGAGCCCTGAGTGAAATCAGGAAGCATTTCACAGATGGCAGGGAGTCTGGATTTTATTCTACATGTGATGGAAGAACTACCTAGGGAGGAACAGAGTCTTATTTATGTACTAGACTGTTCTGGCTGTGCTGTGGGGAAAGGAATGCTGGGAACGCCGGGTGGGTACTGCTCAGGTGAGATCAAACAAGTTAATAAACTAGCAGGTGGCAGTGAAGAGAGAGAGTGCGCTAAAGGGTAACAGGTGTATTCCGGAGGTGGCATTAAACAGACTTTTGTGATCAACTGATTGTTTTAGAGGTGAAAATGAATCGAGGGATGAATCTGCTGAGACAAACTTATGAGACAGATTTTTAAAATACAAACTTACCTCTTTCATAAACTGTTCAAACTCTTCATCTAGCTCTTCTTTGGAATAGTGGGCCATAATCAATGATTTTCACTTCCCAATGTAAACATTCTACAGTATTTACAACACTGGAAACACTAAATGACAAGAGACACAGAAGTATTTTGAGGAAATGCATGACATCACACAACCAGACTTCATTTATCTTATGATTCAGTATATGTAAACAATTATCGACAGTAAGCTAGTAAAAGCTTCCTTATTTAGTAAGCAAACTGATTTGGAAGGGCAGCTTTGCCACTCTTTTGTACTTAAGGTACAGGATTTTCATCCCTTAACACCCACTTGTGAAAGGGTGATCTCCACAGTATTTTCTAAATCTGTGCGTGTGTACGTGTGTGTGTTATTCAATATCTCTCCAAAACCAACCAGGTCCTCCCTCACCAAGAATCTTAAAAAAAAAAAAAAAAAAAAAAAAAAAAAAAAAAAAAAAGCGAATCCAATAGACCCTTTCTTTCTTGCAAAGCACAAAGTTTGTGCGGCCTTCTCTTTCAGCTAGCTATTTTACCAGTGCATACTGTTTTGCAAAATGGACTCTTTCCAAATATGGGGATGCTTCAAGACCAAGACCTAGACAAACAGAACTTATGAAGACATTTCCAAATACTACAAGAATAAAGCTAATGGGGAAACGTTTCTTTCGGCAAGGTCAACAAAAAACGATGCACTTGGCACCTGGAGTAGAATCCAGTGATTTGCAACGCAAAGCTCTCCCCGATCTACCGCAGTTTCTGACTTGAACTCTTTGAGGTAACCACTGCAGCCGGCTTTCGCCGCGGCGGGGGTGAGGAAGGAGACGCAGACCACAGCTCCGCCACCTGCAGAGAAACACCCCCTCCCCGTAGGCGCATTTTCCGTCAGGTCCGGGCGAGGGCGGTTAAGAGGCGGACCCCACCAACAGGTCCTCGGCCCGGTGGCATCTAGGCTCCAGAAAGCGCGGTTCCGGAGTTGGCGGGAAGACAAAGAGGCGTCTGCAATGGAGTCCGAACGGAGGAGGGAGTAACCCGGAAAACGAAAGCCCTGAAGACCGGGTCGGAAGCGCAGGGCTGGCCAGGGAGATATGACCGGGAAGCAGGCGTCCAAGCTCCCTTACCTCTGTCTGAATTCCGCGCTTTCCCGGAAGGTCTGAGTGAGCCCAGAAGTTGCCAGGGTAACAGACGTCAGAGGAGGGTCTCCGGAGTCACATGACCCGAGTTAGTCACGTGGCTCATGGGCCCAGCAGGACAGCCGTTAGGTTCCGAGGGCCTTTGCTAGCGCCAGTTGGGACAACCACGGTTCGGCAGGGCCCTCTGGGAGCCAAAAGCCGCCGTCGCTGCAGCCTCAATTCGCTCTCTGGCGTTTTCTGTGGTCCTTGGAAAAGCGCATGGCAGCGAACGGGTTATTGGACTGCTAGGACACGCGGTAAGGGCAAACAGCCCGTGGCTTCCTGGGAAATGTAGTTTCTCTCCCCTAGGCTTTGTAGTTCCGCACTTCTTAACAGCCTTCCTATAGCCTTCTCATTTGAACGCTGTTTTCCATGCCTGAATTTTGAAGAAACATAATTTATTAGGTTTCTTTCACGTGCCAAGCCTCTGTGTAGATGTCAGAGAAACACAAGTGTGTTAGAAATCTGTTAAGGACTCTGTGCCACCACCTAGTGGACAAAAAGCTGAAAATACACAAACAGCAAAGTATCCTCTTCTAGTCCAGTGTCTGTGCAATATTAGTGATTTGAAAGGTTTGGAACATAAATCATATTATTCCCCTGCTTAAAATCTTACAATTATTTCTCACTGTAATTAAATCCAAACACCTACAAAGTCGTTTAGGACGGGCTTGGCACTTAGCTCTACACTCTTATCTCATCCCTACTCAGCAAAGCATGCAGAATTATTTGCTTCTCAACTCCAGAATTTAATCCTTTGGTGTTACTGAAGGTATAATTAGAACTTTGATCTAAAGAGTGGAGGATGAGTGTTACCGTGTCTAATGAGTGTTTTTTGTTTTGTGCCTTGCATGCATCTACAGAATTTAGGGTTACAAGACTCGTTTGTCATACTGGATTATGGTAGCACTAAATTTTTGATTAATAAACTGAATTGTTAATACTTTTTTCAGAATACTTGTCATAAAAGGAGTGGATAAAGTTTATTTAGAACTTTCTCTGTGCTGGACATCGTTGTATGATTTTTACAGTATTATTTAATTTTTGTAACTACATTTTGAAGTACATAGTATTATTGCCATCTTAGAAAAATTAAGATTTAAAGAGTAGGGGCTGGCATTGCGGCGTAGTGGGTGAGGCCACTGCCTGTGATGCCAGCATCCCATTTGGGTGACTGTTAATGTCCTGGCTGCTCCACTTCTGATCCAGCTCCCTGCTAGTGTGCCTGGGAGAGCAGCAGAGGAGAGCCCAAGTCCTTGGGCCCCTGCTGGGAGCCTGAAGGAGGCTCCTGGCTTTGGACCAGCCCTGCTCTGACCTTTGAAACCATTTGGGGAGTAAACCAGGGATGGAAGATTCATTCTATCTCTCTCTATCTCTCTCTCTTTCTAACTTTGCCTTTAAAATAAATAAATCTTTAAAGAAAGATTTAAAGAGTAACTTTCTGAAGTTCATATAATTATGAATGGGGAGATTCAAGATCCCAACTCTGTCATATTGACCTCATGACCCATAATTTAAAATACTGTGTACTACTAATTAACTATAAATATATATCTAGCTAGAATATCAATGAAATGACATGGTAAGTTGAATACTTTCAGTAATTGAATCAATTACATCACTTTGGGTGGGATCCAGTTCTTCATAATTGTTAGATGTTTCTTGTGTTTTTATTTCTTGGAATGCCATAAACCTTGGTAAGCATTTTGTTTTTGCCAGCTTCCCAGTGACATTCTGTGGAGCAAGATTGTCTTCATTTTATTTTTATTATTAATTTTTTAAATACTTTCACATATTTTAAAATTTTAAATATTATTGTTTACATTTTATTATTTATTTTAGCCTTCATTGTATTTGTCTCAGCAAACACTACCAGGTAGAAACTCAGTCAACACTGACAACATAGTTGCAGCCAAGCCTGTCATGTTGAGTGAGATGTAAACCTAGGGTATTGTGGAACTGAATTAAGGGGAGAAGTGAATCAGTCCAGTTACTCAATAGTTACATTTACCAAATCCTGCTTCATTACCCGTTTTTTCAGATGGAGGAATTCACTGATACAGATGATGAGGAAGACACTGAAGGAACTGTGTTATTCTGATCATAAGATAATTAAATTTAATGGTCTACAGAGTTCTGTTATTTGTTATTGTTTATGTTTGCCTATTCATATCCTGGCTGTTTTTTATTTTAATTGCTTAAAATTTTTCTTAATTGTTTAACATATGAAATCTGGTGTTCAAAGTTTTAGCTGTTGTTTCAAATTTCCCAAAGGAAAATAAGAATAATTATCCATAATGGAACATTGAGAAATTACACAGTCATCTTTATAAGGAAACATGGGCAGATGCTCTTTCCCTAGGCTATACAGAGTTGCCAGTTTACAATTATATCATGAGGACATGGATGGGATTTAGGTCATAAAGTTGTTTTTAAAAGAATTCTCCAATTCAGTAGATTGCCACTGAGGATAACAATTGGATTGTGCTTTTAAATCATAACAATTTGACTATGCTTTTAAATAAGATAATTAACAACATAGTATACACACACACACACTCACACATAACTTAAAATACCAACACACAAAGATGATAAATTTGGCTTAATCAGTTTAAAGAAAATTTATTACTCTGTGAAAGACCCTGCAAGAGGATCAAAAGACAAGCTAAAGACTAGGAGGAAATATTTGCAGAAAGGGTCAAATCTGAGAAGCAACTGTTGTCTGGAATATACAAAAAACACTCAACACTCAGCAGTGAAAAAGCAAGCAACACAACTAGAAAATAAGGAAAGTATGTAGACAGACATTTCAGCGAGAATATGAAAATGGCAAATAAGTACATGTAAGGACGTACAACATCCTTGGCCATTAAGGAAATGCAAATTAATGCCACAATAACATATTACTGGGTGAGTGTAGACATGAAAAGGCAGTACAGGATATCTTTGTGGTGATGGAACAGTTCTGTAGCTTGAGTGTGGTGGCAGTTACAGCAAGCAACATGTAATAAAATTAAATAGAATCACATATACAAATGAATGTGTGTAAATTTGGTGAAGTCTCAATAACCACTATAGTATTTTTCCTTTCTACAAATATATTACCATTTTTAAAAAAGACTATGTTGTATTTCTTCAATTAAAAGCACAAAAGTATTCTTTGACTTTCTATAGTAATTGCCTATGTGTATGTAAAATTTGATACAGCAATGAAAAGAATTCATTTTAAATCATACTGAAACTTATACATCTTTATATAAATTCATTAAATAATAGCTCATTCTTTTTTTAAATAGTTCATTCTAAAAGCATATTACTTAGAAAATGTTTTTGGTTATTATTACAGTAGTATATGTTCTTTAAATCTTCTATATTTAAAATTTTCCAGCTCTCATAAAGGCATTTTGTTGGGCTGACTTTGCATCATAGCCTCTGCTTTAGCTAAAAGTGCCATTAAAGCAACAACTGAATGTACTATTTCTGGAACTCATCCCATTTATTTATTTATTGCCTTTCTAAAAGATACATGATTACTTGTGATATTGAATTGATGCTTCCTTGTTAATGTATATATGTGTATGAATATCAAGTTGTTTTCATCATTGTTCTCTATCGGTATGAGATAATAAAAGATTTCAGTTTTGCAGCCTAGAGGTTGCTTTCTCACTTATCTGTGCTATTTTCTTGTAACCTAGGCTGTGGTGGAAGGAGAAGGCTATGCCAAGATGGCCGCTGGCAACAGAGCCGGCCTGGCAACAGGCTGTGATTGGTTAGGGCATAAACTGCTTCTTGACCAGATTGGCTGCCTCAGCAATATAAGCTGCTGTACCAACTGAAATAAATGAGTCTGCAGGCTGCTCACCTCTGGCCTGCTTTGTTCCTGGGGTCTGTGTGGTGACTCCACGCCTCTGGCCCCCACCGTGCTCCTCCTCTCAGAATGAATCCACCGCAACACTAGGGCCCCTTTATGTCCATTTGTATATACATTAGCCTCAGAACCCTTACAGGAAAGCCCCATATACAAATCAGATAAGAGAAGAAGTGCTGTGATTGGGATGCAGATAGGGATTTCTCTCTGTCAGCCTCACAAATAAATACATAAAAAAAATGTTAAAATATGCTGATAAAGCAGAAATTTTGTTTTATTTATTGTTTTCTAAGATAACTGCTTTGGATTTCAATAATAGTACTTCTTGGATTGTGTTACTGGCCTTTAATGAAAGAAAAATAAGTAGATCTTCTAGCTGGAAAAAAAAAAAAAAACAAACCAGTATTCCAATCACAATCTGTAGTGTTAATTATACCTAGGCCATATGCAGTCATTTTCTAACCTATGATATTTATTCAAATTCTAATGATTGATACTGTTTTTCTGTGTGCTCCATTGAAGCACTTTGCATTTCATACCCACATCTTCATGGCCTCATCCTTTACTGTAACCAGTGTTGCTGGAATCAGTTACATTCAGGCTTTGATCAACTTCACACAGGAATGGGTCAATAGTGTGCAAAAAACTTACTTTCTATTCTCCTGGGCATCTCTGATCCTCAAGGAAACCCATTTATCACTCAACAGTTGCATCTTGAAAGTGCCGAGGACCTAATCTCTGTGTGCCTACCCATGACCATTGCAGGGACATGGCTGATGAATAAATACTTCCTTCTTTGAGCCCTAGGGCTGACAATATTGAGAAGTATCCATAAGAGTTTTCAGCATGTCCTATGTTTTCATAATCAATGATTCACAGGAATGGCTTGATAACACATTCTTGTATTGGCTTTCCCTCCTTCTCTATGCCACCCTCCTATTCATTCCTTCCATTTCTTGGCAACCCATTCCCAAATACATTACTTTTAGTCTGGTCTATTCCTCAGGTTCTGCTTTCAGTGGAACTATAGGGAAGATATATAGCAGTAGAATTAACCTGGAAAGCAGACTATAAGGATGAGAACCAGATAAATCTACTGGATGGTGTGGAAGACCCCACTGGTGATGGGAAATTAGATGGTGATAAGCAGTATCATTCAATCATTGTGATTTTCATATAAAGTTCATCAGGAAAAGTACAGGTAGAAGGTGAAGGGCTGACTCTTGGAAGGGATGGTGGCAATGGTCATTACAAGGATTGCAGAATGGCTGAATTTTATTAATTACTGTCAGTGCCTGCCTGAAATAAAGAAAATGGCTCAGTTCAGACAAACCAGTGAAAGGTATAGCATAAAAACTGATTGCTTCTATCAGCATTTAAGGAGATAATCATTCCCTGCAGCTGCAAAAGAGTCTGTATTGAAAATAAGGCCCAGGGTAAAATTATAAGAGTGGCACAGCTGCAAAGGGAATGGAAGCTGCAGCCTCTGAGCAGCCTAAGTCAGAGCCCTGGTATCAAACAGTGGAACCCTGTGGCCGCAATATGGACATTTAGGTGAATGAGTCTGGGAATCTTGAAATCTCAGATTTCCCTGAACCCTGTCTACTGGCAAAAAAAAGTCCCATTCTCTTTGCTAAAGAGAGCTTCTACCTCTTTCCTGGAAACCTTGGAATGACCTAAATACCCTTATCTAGGGAAGGAAGCTCACAAGATGAAGCTTGTCCTCATATCCACCTTGCCACCATTCATTTTCTCTAAGATAGTAACTCAGATCAGGTGTCAAAATATTTGATGAAGGAAACAGAATTCTTTCTCCAACAGGGAATGATTTATGCAAATTGCAGGTCCCATATTATATACACTAAAAATAACTGGGGAAACACATGTAGAAATAGATTTTTAGAGTGTAACTGGTAGGGGAAAACAGCACATGCGTATAGGGAATAATATGTTGGCACCGGAGCACTCAGTTGTGACTTGGCGTTCAACATCCTAACAAGAACCCCTGAAGCTGGTACCAGTATTCTTCTGTGATGTTCCTCTGCATGTTTCATGTTCCACAATATGAACATGGTCAATAGAAAAATGACACAAGTAATGCTGAAATTGCTTTGGTCAAGTAATAAAGATTTGAGAAGATTCATGGATATAGGAAGGTTTAAGTGGATAAAGTGGATTTGTCTAGAACCTATCACCTGACTTTATTCCCTGAGTGGACCCAGGGGACATTTCCTTCAATGAGGCAAAAAAGGAATTCATTGGTGAAAGGGATGTCAGCACCTCTGAAAATCGTGCTGATGTCTGTCCTCTTCCCCAGGCTAGAGTTTTTAATAGGAGATGCTGTTGTAGAACTGGTCTCCCTAGTATTGATTCTACAGTGAAGTTTCAGATTCTTGAATGGCATAGCCCATACAGCCAGACTGAGCTGTCAGAAGCAAGGCTGCCATTACTGAAATAGGCAGAGATTTATTGTAGCAATTGGGAAACCTTGACCTGTAGGAATCTACAGCAATGACTAACACATCATGGTTCTTTGAGGGATGAAATTGATGGACAGCTCATTGGGTGATTGGGTGTATATATGTGTGTGAGAGAGGGAAAAGAATGAGAGAGATTAAAAATGATCATGTGAACATATTAATATAATTTATCTCAATTGAAAAAATCCAGATCCGTTGCCCAATTTCTATATTTGAATAATGTCATAGACACATAGTTCATTGATCAAAGGGAGGGATGAGTGGGGCTAGTGTGCTGGCACACCATTAAGCCACCACTTGTGAAACTGGCATCCCCAATCAGAGTACCTGTTTCAGTCCTGGCTGCTCCACTTCTGATCCAGCTCCCTGCTAACATGCCTAGAAAAGCAGCAGAAGATGGCCCAAGTACTTGGACCCTGGTCAACCATGTAAGAAACCTGATGGAGTTCCTGGGTCCTAGCTTTGGCCTGGCCCAGCCCCTGTTTTGTGGCCATTTGGATAATGAATCAGTAGATAGAAGATCTCTTTTTTTTTTTTTACATTTTTTTTAACTTTTATTTAATGAATATAAATTTCCAAAGTACGGCTTATGGATTACAATGGCTTCGCCCCATAACGACTCTCCCACCCACATCCCTCCCCTTTCCCACTCCCTCTCCCCTTCCATTCACATGAGGATTCATTTTCGATTCTCTTTATATACAGAAGATCAGTTTAGCATACATTAAGTAAAGATTTCAACAGTTTGCTCCCACACAAACATAAAGTGAAAAATAATAGGTGATTTTTTAAATGATGATGAAATCAGATCAGACCTATTGTCATGTTTAATCCCAGTGAGAGTCAAGTTGGGAATTGATAATTTCTTCATTTTTTTTTTTACAGAAGATCAGTTTAGTGTACATTAAGTAAAGATTTCAACAGTTTGCACACCCATAGAAACACAAAGCGAAATATACTGTTTGAGTACTCATTATAGCATTAAGTCTCAATGCACAGCACATTAAGGACAGAGATTCTACATGAGGAGTAAGTGCACAGTGACTCCTGTTGTTGACTTTACAAATTGACACTCCTGTTTATGGCATCAGTAATCTCCCTATGCACCAGTCATGAGTTTCCAAGGCTATGAAAGCCTTTTGAGTTCACCGACTCTGACTCTTATCTTGTTTAGACAAGGTCATATTCAAAGTGGAGGTTCTCTCCTCCCTTCAGAGAAAGGTACCTCCTTCTTTGATGACCTGTTCTTTCCACTGGGATCTCACTCACAGAGATCTTTCATTTAGGTTTCGTTTTGTTTGTTTGTTTGTTTGTTGTTTTTTTTTTTTTGCCAGAGTGTCTTGGCTTTCCATGCCTGAAATAATCTCATGGGCTTTTCAGCCAGATCGGACTGCCTCTAGGGCTGATTCTGAGGCCAGAGTGCTGTTTAGGACATCCACCATTCTATGAGTCTGCTGAGTATCTCGCTTCCCATGTTGGATCACTCTCCCCTTTATTTATTCTATCAGTTAGTATTTTTTTTTATCTTTTATTTAATGAATATAAATTTCCAAAGTACGACTCATGGGTTACAATGGCTTTCCCCCCCATACCGTCCCTCCCACCCACAACCCTCCCCTTTCCCACTCCCTCTCCCCTTCCATTCATATCAAGATTCATTTTCAATTATCTTAATATACAGAAGATCAGCTTAGTATACCTTAAGTAAGGATTTCAACAGTTTGTTCCCACACAGAAACATAAAGTGAAAAATAATAGATGATTTTTTTTAAATGATGATGAAATCAGATCAGACCTATTGTCATGTTTAATCCCAGTGAGAGTCAAGTTGGGAATTGATAATTTCTTTTTTTTTTTTTTTACAGAAGATCAGTTTAGTGTACATTAAGTAAAGATTTCAATCGTTTGCACCCCCATAGAAACACAAAGTGAAATATACTGTTTGAATACTCGTTATAGCATTAAGCCTCAATGTACAGCACATTAAGGACAGAGATCCTACATGAGGATTAAGTGCACAGTGACTCCTGTTGTTGACTTTACAAATTGACACTCCTGTTTATGGCATCAGTAATCTCCCTATGCACCAGTCATGAGTTTCCAAGGCTATGGAAGCCCCTTGAGTTCTCCGACTCTTATCTTGTTTAGACAAGGTCATAGTCAAAGTGGAGGTTCTCTCCTCCCTTCAGAGAAAGGCACCTCCCTCTTTGAAGACCTGTTCTTTCCACTGGGATCTTACTCACAGAGATCTTTTTGCCAGAGTGTCTTGGCTTTCCATTCCTGAAATACTCTCATGGGCTTTTCAGCCAGATCTGAGTGCCTTTAGGGCTGATTCTGAGGCCAGAGTGCTATTTAGGACATCCGCCATTCTATGAGTCTGCTGAGTATCTCACTTCCCATGTTGGATCACTCTCCCCTTTATTTATTCTATCGGTTAGTGTTAGCAGATACTAGTCTTGTTTATGTGCTCCCTTTGACTCTTAGTCCTTTCATTATGATCAATTGTGAACTGAAATTGATCACTTGGAATAGTGAGATGGAATTGGCACATGCCACCTTGATGGGATTGAATTGGAATCCCCTGGTATGTTTCCAACTCTACCAATTGGGGCAAGTCAGCCCGAGCATGCCCCAAATTATACATCTCTTCCCTCTCTTATTCCCACTTTTATGTTTAACAGGGATCACATTTCAGTTAATTTTCAACACTTAAGAATAACTGTGTGATAATTACAGAATTAAACCAGTCATATTAAGTAGAACAGACAAAAAAAAATACTATGAGGGATAATGTATTAAGTTGTCCATTAGCAGTCAGGGCTATGCTGATCAAGTCACCGTTTCTCATAGTGTCCATTTCACTTCAGGAGGTTTCCTTTTTGGTGTTCAGTCAGTTGTCACCGATCAGGGAGAACATATGGTATTTGTCCCTTTGGGACTGGCTTACTTCACTCAGCATGATGTGTTCCAGATTCCTCCATTTTGTTGCAAATGACTGGATTTCGTTGTTTCTTACTTCGGTATAGTATTCTAAAGAATACATATCCCATAATTTCTTTATCCAGTCTACCATTGATGGACATTTAGGTTGGTTCCAGGTCTTGGCTATTGTGAATTGTGCTGCAATAAACATTAGGGTGCAGACCGCTTTTTTCTTTATCAATTTAAACTCCTTTGGGTAAATTCCAAGGAGTGGGATGGCTGGGTCGAACGGTAGGGTTATCTTCAGGTTTCTGAGGAATCTCCAGACTGATTTCCATAGTGGCTTGACCAGTTTGCATTCCCACCAACAGTGGGTTAGTGTCCCTTTTTCCCCACATCCTCGCCAGCATCTGTTGTTGGTAGATTTCTGAATGTGAGCCATTCTAACCGGGGTGAGGTGAAACCTCATAGTGGTTTTGATTTGCATTTCCCTGATTGCTAGTGACCTTGAACATTTTTTCATGTGCCTGTTGGCCATGTGGATTTCCTCTTTTGAAAAATGTCTATTGAGGTCCTTGGCCCATCTCTTAAGTGGGTTGTTGGTTTTGTTTTTGTGGAGTTTCTTGATCTCTTTGTAGATTCTGGTTATTAACCCTTTATCTGTTGCATAGTTTGCAAATATTTTTTCCCATTCTGTCGGTTGTCTCTTCACTCTCCTGACTGTTTCTTTTGCAGTACAGAAACTTCTCAATTTGATGCAATCCCAATAGTTGATTTTGGCTTTGACTGCCTGTGCCTCCCGGGTCTTTTCCAGAAACTCTTTGCCTGTGCCAATATCTTGAAGGGTTTCTCCAATGTTCTCTAGTAACTTGATGGTGTCAGGTCATAGATTTAGGTCTTTAATCCATGTTGAGTGGATTTTTGTGTAAGGTGTAAGGTAGGGGTCTTGCTTCCTGCTTCTGCATGTGGAAATCCAATTTTCCCAGCACCATTTATTGAATAGACTGTCCTTGCTCCAGGAATTAGTTTTAGATCCTTGATCTGTCGCTCCCCCTCTTCGTGGAGGAACGACACAGGACCCTGCGCTGTTCTTTTGTCTGCTCGGCCCTCCCCGGGTTTGCTGCTGGTTCTTCCCGGGTTGGCTACCGACCCTTCCACCTCCGTGGAAGGGCAGTTCCCCCTGGCCACATTCCCCACTTCTGCAGGGGAGCGGCACACCGCCGGCCGGCTCTCTCGGGGGCTGCACAGGTGTTCCTTCAGATGTTCCCCTTAGATGTTCCTGGTGCATGCCGTCTCTCTCCTCCTTTATAGTCCTCCTCTGCCAATCCCAACTCGGCTGCCCACACGCCGAGTATGCTGCTCTCCTCCAATCAGTAGCAAGTCCTAAAGTTTATTGGTTGAACTGGAGGCAGCTGTGCGGAAGCTGTTTACTTCTCTCCCAGCGCCATATTGTGGGAGAGCAGATGCATAGAATAAGTCTTAATTCCAGTAACTCAGTCCAGTCCGGGCTGCTCCCCACAGATCCCCCTTTCTTTTTATTTTTTGGCGTTGATACGCGCCTGTCTTCGGTGTCCCGCGGCACACACTCTGCTCTACTTGCTAGAGTTGCCAAAGGTTCTTACAAGTCCTATCAATCAGGCAAACCGAATCCGGGTCCTCTCTTCGCCATGTTGTGAGGAGGTTTTTAGGCGCTGATGTGTGCCTGTGTTCGGTGACCTGCGGCTCACACTCTGGTCGAGCCGCCTGCTGGTGCTTACCGCCTTAATCAGGCAGACCGAATCCAAGCTCTCACATTGCAGTGTTGTGGGGTGACTTATTGGTGTTAATTCGTGCCTGTCTTCGGTGACCTGCGGCGCATAAGCTGCTAGCCGCCGCAGGTGCTCATCGCCTCACTAATCGGGCAGACCGAATCCAAGCTTTCTAATTGCGGTATTGAGGGGAGGCCTTACTGATGTTAATTCGTGCCTGTCTTCGGTGACCTGCGGCACATAATCTTAATTCCAGTAACTCAGTCCAGTCCGGGCTGCTCCCCACATTGATCAAATATAAGTTGGCTGTAGATGTTTGGGTTGATTTCTGGTGTTTCTATTCTGTTCCATTGGTCTATCCATCTGTTTCTGTACTAGTACCATGCTGTTTTGATTACAACTGCCCTGTAGTATGTCCTGAAATCTGGTATTGTGATGCCTCTGGCTTTGTTTACGTTGTACAAGATTGCTTTAGCTATTCGAGGTCTCTTGTGCCTCCATATAAATTTCAGCACCATTTTTTCCAGATCTGAGAAGAAGGTCTTCGGTATCTTGATTGGTATTGCATTGAATTTATAAATTGCTTTTGGGAGAATGGACATTTTGATGATGTTGATTCTTCCAATCCATGAGCATGGAAGATTTTTCCGTTTCTTGGTATCCTCTTCTATTTCTTTCTTTAAGGTTTTGTAATTTTCATCGTAGAGATCTTTAACGTCCTTGGTTAAGTTTATTCCAAGGTATTTGATTGTTTTTGTAGCTATTGTGAATGGGATTGATCTTAGCAGTTCTTCCTCAGCCATGGCATTGTCTGTGTATACAAAGGCTGTTGATTTTTGTGCATTGATTTTATACCCTGCTACTTTGCCAAACTCTTCTATGAGTTCCAATAGTTTCTTAGTAGAGTTCTTTGGGTCCCCTAAATAAAGAATCATGTCATCTGCAAAGAGGGATAGTTTGAGTTCTTCCTTCCCAATTTGTATCCCTTTAATTTCTTTTTCTTGCCTAATAGCTCTGGGTAGAACCTCCAGAACTATATTGAATAGCAGTGGTGAGAGTGGACATCCCTGTCTGGTACCAGATCTCAGTGGAAACGCTTCCAACTTTTCCCCATTCAATAGGATGTTGGCCATGGGTTTTTCATAGATTGCTTTGATTGTATTGAGGAATGTTCCTTCCAAACCCAGTTTGCTTAGAGTTTTCATCATGAATGGGTGTTGTATTTTATCAAATGCTTTCTCGTCATCTATTGAGATAATCATATGATTTTTCTTCTGCAGTCTGTTAATGTGGTGTATCACATTGATTGTCTTGCACACATTAAACCATCCCTGCATACCAGGGATAAATCCCACTTGGTCTAGGTGGATGATCTTTCTGATGTGTTGTTGCATTCTATTGGCGAGAATTTTATTGAGGATTTTTGCATCTATGTTCATCAGGGATATTGGTCTGTAATTCTCTTTCAGTGCTGCATCTTTTTCCGGCTTAGGAATTAAGGTGATGCTGGCTTCATAGAAAGAATTTGGGAGGATTCCCTCTTCTTCGATTGTTCTGAATAGTTTGAGAAGAATTGGAGTTAGTTCTTCTTTAAATGTCTGGAGGAATTCAGCAGTGAATCCATCTGGTCCTGGGCTTTTCTTTGTTGGGAGGGCCTTTATTACTGTTTCAATTTCTGTCTCAATTATGGGTCTGTTTAGGTTTTCGATGTCTTCCTAGTTCAATTTAGGTAGGTTGCATGTGTCCAGGAATCTATCCATTTCTGATAGGTTTCCCTGTTTGCTGGCATACAAGTCCTTGTAGTAATTTCTGATGATTCTTTTTATTTCTGTGGTGCCTGTTGTTATGTTTCCTTTTTCATCTCTTATTTTATTGATTCGGGTCTTTTCTCTTCTTTTTTTAGTTAGTTGGGCCAATGGGGTGTCAATTTTGTTTATTTTTTCAAAAAACCAGCTCCTCGTTTGGCTGATTTTTTGTAATGTTTTTCTTGATTCAATCCTGTTGATTTCTTCTCTGATTTTAATTATTTCTCTTCTCCTACTAGATTTGGGTCTGGTTTGCTGTAGGTTTTCTAGATCCTTAAGGTGAATTGAAAGCTCATCTATTTGGTGCCTTTCCAATTTCTTGATGTAGGCACCTATTGATATAAACTTTCCTCTTAACACTGCTTTTGCTGCGTCCCATAAGTTTTGGTATGTTGTGCTGTTATCCTCATTTACTTCCAGAAAATTTTTGATTTCTCTTTTAATTTCTTCTATGACCCATTGTTCATTCAGGAGCATGTTGTTCAATCTCCATGTGTTTGTGTATGCTCTAGGGATTCCTGAGTTGCTAATTTCCAACTTCATTCCTTATGGTCTGAGAAGCAGCATGGTATGATTCTAATTCTTTTGAATTTGCTGAGACTTGCTTTATGGCCTAGTATGTGGTCAATCCTAGAGAAGGTTCCATGTACTGCTGAGAAGAATGTAAAATCTTTAGCTGTAGGATTGAAAGTTCTGTATATATCTGTTAGATCCATTTGGGCTATAGTGTCATTTAAATCTACTGTATCCTTGTTGATCTTCTGTCCTATTGATCTGTCTATTTCTGAGAGTGGAATATTGAAGTCCCCCAGTACTATTGTATTGGGGTCTAAGTCTCCCTTTAAGTCCGTTAACAAATCTTTTAGATAAACTGGTGCCCTGTAGTTAGGTGCATATACATTGATAATTGTTATATCTTCTTGTTGTATTGATCCCTTAATCATTATATAGTGCCCCTCTTTGTCTCTCTTACCAGTTTTTGTGGTAAAGTTTATGTTGTCCGATATTAAGATGGCTACGCCCGCTCTTTTTTCATTTCTGTTGGCATGGTATATCTTTTTCCAGCCTTTCACTTTCAGTCTGTATGGATCTTTGTTAGAAAGATGTGTTTCTTGTAAGCAGCAAATAGATGGGTTTTGTTCCTTAACCCAATCAGCCAATCGGTGTCTTTTAACTGGATAGTTCAGGCCATTCACGTTCAATGTGACTAATGAAAAGTGGTAACTTTGCCCTGCCATTTGCCAAAGATAAGTTCTAATATATGCTTTGAATTCCCTGTGATCTTTTGCTGTGAGGTTTCCTTCCTTTATCTTCTTTCATATTGATGACCGTGTTTCTGTGTTTCTGTGTGTAACACATCTTTAACAATAGTTCATGTTCAATATCTACCCCACCACCACCCATTCAGCACCTGGCTGTATTAACTCTCCTGTACAGCATTATAATGTGATCTGTAAAGACTTTATTTGTCTTGACACTTTACAGAACATCATTATGGTCTACTATATTGATGATATCATACTGATTGTACTTGAAAGTAGAAAGTGGAAATTACTCCAGCTGCCTTATTTAGTACAGGCACATCAGAGGGTGGGAGATAAATCCTACACAATTGTAGGGTACTATTATCTTGATGAAGTTTTAAGTGATAAAAATGACAAATATGAAGAAAAATTATTATATATTAGAATCTACTAGCAAAAACAAAGCATAGTGCAGGGAGTGTACTCTAGTTTTTAGAAGCAACATATATAGTACTTGAGAGTATAGTACCAACCAATTTATTGGACTTGAATGTTACCTATAGCAATATAAGGTCTTATAGCAAATACAGGAAGTGAGGCAAGCTTCTTAGATGCTTGGACCATATGATCCAGCAAATCTGTAGGCAGCTAGATATCTGTGGTGAATAAAGATGTTTTGGAAATTCCCTGGCAAGCTCTGGTTGGACAGTAATAAAACAGATGACTAAAATTTAAGAAGGTGGTTATGTTTTCTGCTATTTAAAACTACTTGCCAATTCAAAAAATTTCTAGTGTGCTGCTGGGTTCTGCTAGAGATTGAATGACCATAAATGTCTTGAAAGTAAATGAGGGGCTGGTGCCACCTGCAGTGCCACCACCCCATATGCATGCCAGTTGGAGACCTGGCTGTACCACTTCTGATCCAGCTCTCTTCTATGGCCTGGAAAAGCAGTGGAAGATAGCCCAAGTCCTTGGGTCCTGTACCCGTGTGGGAGACCTGAAAGAAGTTCCTGGCTCCTGGCTTTGGATCAATGCAGCTCCAGCCATTGCAGCCATTTTGAGAGGAGGGGTAAACCAGTGGATGGAAGACCTTTCTCTCTCTCTGCCTCTGCCTCTATGTGGCTCTGCCTTTCAGATAAAAAGAAATCTTGTTTTTTTTTTTTTTTTTTTTTTTTTTTTAAGAAAGTAAATTACTAAGTGATTATGTGACTAGAGCTATCACTATTGAACTGAGCATCATTGACCTCAAGTCTAAAGTCAAATGGGCAGAGCCCAACTTTATTGTGAATGACACAGTTGGGATTAGGTCTGATCCGATACAGAATGTATAAGCAATGCATTTTACCCAAAGGGGTGGCTAAGACTCCCATACCAACTACCTCTTTTATACTAATGGCTTTTACAAATTTGCATAGGAATCCATCTTCATATAACTCTATCAGCTTTTCCTATGACTTGCTGATGAAGCAGCAACTCCCACCTTGTTCACATGTGCATTAGGGTGATGGGTTGATGACATCCATAAATAAACTGTTGCCACCTTTCTGTCACATTCAGAGGAATCCCTAATGCAGTGTGGTGAAGAGAAATCCTCCCAGTAGGAAGAGCTCTACAAAATACAAACACTTCGTCAATTAGTTATTTGGATATAGAAGTGGCCAGAGATACTACTTATGCATGTAGTATATAAGGATACTACCAGGTAGTGACAAATAGCTTGGCTTTTTGGTCATGAACCTTGATAAAGCAAGATTAAAAGATCAGGCAAGGGTGTCTGTGGAAAGAGGCATGCAAATGGCTGTATAATATGGGGCAAATGGCATGCACATTGTTGTCTTATGTTAATTCCTAAGAGTATTCTCTGGATAAATGGTATTCAACAACCAAGTAGTCAGGTTAGTTTGCTCCATGGATGTGAGCTATACTTTCTCCTGAACCTTCAGAAACTGCACTGATTGGACAGTTGACCCAGGAACAGAGTTGCAATCATGATTGGCAAGAAGGCCATTCATAGGCACAGCAGCATGGGTCCCTCTCCCTAATGCTGACCTAGCTACTGCACCTTGCTACTGAAAATGCCCAGTTTATTCATAGTAGAAACTGATGCTGAGTTCTTGATATATCATCCATCAAAAAAAGAATAGCCATCAATTTAGTTTTATTGGATTCCTTTCACCCCAGAGATGGCAACAATTCTACCTTGCTGGAATTAAAACCTAATATACTAATGGGTTTATGTTATCTTCCAGCAAAACCTCTACCAGCACTACCAAGTGAGGATTTATAGAATGCCTTATGCATTGGCATGGCATCCCCCACAACATTGCCTTTGCCCAGGGAGCTTATTTTATGGCAAAAGTGGTAGAGTAGTGGGTACAGGAGCAAAGGGTCTACTGGGAATCATTATTCATATTTACTGAGATGATATTCCCAGTATTCCCAGATAAAGTACCTGTGGGAAAGCCTTTTCAGGAGAAACCCAGGCCTAGACAGTAATTTGGTCAACCAGCTTGAAATAACAAATAATTCCAAATAATCCTGGTCTTAATATGAAATTATGCTGCATTATTCATACATGCAGAAGTTTAGGAAGAAGGATGATTTGGAAAATGAAAAATGATGGTTTCAATGTATCTGAATTTTATTCCTTATTCAATTTGCATTATGAACTGACAGTCATAGTGGTAAGCAGATACATCACGGAAATATTCATTCTCCTGTGTAAAGGGCACACTATCTAGAGATTTGCTACTACTTGTTTTACTCCTTAAAGTAGTATGAATTTGCCCAACATTATTTCTACATCATTAAATAACTGATAATAGTTACATTATCTAGGTAAATAAATAAAAAAAGAAGGGGAACGTTCTTCAACAACAAGGTAAGTGAAATGTGTGACATTACTTCTGTTGGTATTTATAATGTCAGTTTACGCTTTCACCATCAGAGGTCATGAAAGGACAATGTAGAGCAGAAAATTTGAGCTTCCTTGAAAATAAGTTTGAAATTTGAGCTGTAACATTCTTAGAAGGCTTCTAAAAAGAGAAAAATCACAAACTACTTAATGTCATTTTTTACATGAAAAATGTAAGTGTAGGATTATCTGGTGGAGTATAAGAACATAGGGTTATTCTTTGACTCTGGTGCTCTGTTTTTATTTTAAGAATAAAATTTAAAATGCAAAGAACTGAATACTAATAGGCTCAGAACTATAAACATTACACTTAATTTATTTTGGATTTTTGAATCTATAACAAAGGTATTCCACTTAATAAAAAATAAGTGAAATTAAAACTTATAAGTGTGTTGGATGATATGCATATTTCTAAGACAAATATAGCATCTACTTCGCAAAGTATTTTAAAATGTCCTTCAAAAACTATACATCTGAGAATCTGATGGTGTAAAATATAATAATGTCCTTAATAATAAAAATTAATTATATTTTTAATATCTACCACTTATATGTATTTTGCTTAAGTCTTAGGCAGAATATATTAATTTGAAACTTCTCTTGTTTGTGGATAAATTGTTAGAAATAAAAAAATTAAATTAACTTGCATTTGAGCGATAAAGCACAAATTCATCAGTTGTCATTGCTCTTTTTTGTATAATGATTTTAAGACCCCTTATAAAATAGTTGTTAATATTTTTCCATTAGTGTAGTTTGTTATATTCTCAAAAATACTGTAACTCATGAGATAAGAGACAAATACTATGTGATGTCACTTATATGAAGTAGCTATAGTAGTCAACTTCATAGAGATAGGAAGTAGAATGGTGGTTTCTATGGACTGGGAATAGGAGAGAATGGGGAGTTGTTATCTAATAAGAGTAGAGTTTCAGTTTTGCCAGCTGGAGAGAGTTCTGGAGCTAGGTTGCACAGCATTGTGAATATACCTAAGATAACTAAACTGTACACTTAAAATGACTTAGAGGAAAGTTTTATGTTATCTATATTTCACCATAATTTTTTAAGTGGGAATTTAAAAAAATACCATGGCACCTAGATTGAAGTTGGACAGCTGAAATCCTTTCTGTTAAAGTTGGCTCACAGTTGGCCAGCTGAGCTCTGCCAGCCCAAGGACCCACCACTGGACAAAAAGGACCACTGCAGGGCCGGGGTCTGGTTGAGAGAAATCATATTTCACCTATATAAGAAGTGTAATTAAAATGTAATACCATCCATCACAAATTCTCACTGGTTCAATAGGTAAAACAGTAGCATCCCACATCAGGTGTTGGGAGGACTAGATGATTTCAAACACAAGCACAAATTTGACCAGTGTCTTGTACATAATGCTCAGTACACCTTAGCTATAGGGCATTCTTTGTGAAGCTCATCTGATAATGTAGTAAACAATGAGTTGATACCGACTGCTATTATTACTCCCTTCATTATCTGTACCATTCTTCTAATATAGGATATAAAAAAGACACTTTTCATTGGTCTTTGGACCCCAGGTGTTACACAATGAGAAAACCTTAAAACTAAAAACAAACAAACAAACAAAAACCAAAAAAAACCCTTGTGACTCAGTAGGAGAATCTATTTCTATGGACAATTTGTTTACACAGCCAAAGCTCAGTCTTCGCAAACGTCCATACAATTATCCTTCCCCTCAGTTCTGTCTTATTTTTTTTTTTTTGAGTCAGTTCTATCTTTCAGGATTTATTCCCTAATTCAGTGGCTTTCAGGATTTGGAAACCTCTGTATTGCTACTGCCTGAAATCATTTGTGATCTGCAATGACGTCACTAGAGGGAATGGCTGATGAGTGCTGAGTGGGGCTAGGGTTTGAGAAATCCTTCGACATTTTATTGTGCTCTTTTCTTGATAACAATAACCATGCTAAAGAAATTCTTTGGATGTCTTGGATCTTTGTTGCTCACGCTGACTCAATTTATTAGTATGCAGGGGATCTTTAGAAAGTTCATGGAAAATGGATATTATCAAAAAACTATGTATGGACTTCAATTTTTTTGCACCAAAATAAACTTATCTGTTAATTTTGCTTTCTGTGAACTTTTTGAAGTACCATTAATTTTGTCATGAAAATAGGTCATTTAGATACGAAAAGAAGTTCTGCTACATGCATACCTATAATGTGCTCAATGAGAAATATTTTACTCAATTTTTGTTTGTTTTTAGTTACGTAATAAATTTCAACAGAAAAAAATATTAATTTCCAATATGAAATGGGAAAAAATTCTGATGCTTGCTTGAAGTCCTTCTTTGAAGAACTACTTTATCCAGAAAAGTCCAAGCACATGAACATTTTCTAGTCACTATATAAATCTCGTTGATGAAAACTCAGGCTTCTTTGAAAGCAAAAGAAAATATAGGAGACCTTTTCTCCAGTTCTACCAAACCTTTCACCAATGCTTCTAACAAGTTGCAAAATGAATTTCATCTCCATTCCCTCCCTTGCTTGCCCTCTGCAGGAGGTTTTAATGAGCAAGGAGCTGGTTCTAAGAATGAAAGCCAAAAGAATAGGAATCCTGAATAATCCACCACCTGCATTATTCCTCATCCAATAATCAAGAACATTGAGAGCAGCACTACTTCTGTAACACCACTGCCTTATTAAAAGAATTATTTAACTTGGAGGGAACCGCAGAAAGAACAAAAGAACAATTGAACTCATGTTTATTTTATGCTCATATCCAAGTTGGCAGTGACCTTCACATATTTCAAGTTGGAAATAACAGCTTCTTTTTGCTTTTATCTCCAGTAAATTTATTTGTTTTAAAATGTTATTTATTTATTTTAAAAATGTATTTTCTGATTTATTTAAATGCCTGCATGTTCTCTGCTTATTCCCATAAGATCATAAACTCTTTTGGGATAGGCACTGTGTTATTAATTTTTGTATCAGACCACCATTTTGTATGAAATTGCTGGTTGTTGAAATTATTGGCTTTATTAGGTATCAGTCCAATTTCATTATCTATTTTTTTTAAGATTTATTTTTATTTGAAAGGCAGAGTGACAGAGGGGAGGCAAAGAGAGATTGATCTTTCATCTCCTGATTCACTTCCTTCCTAATGGCCACAACATCTATGTCTGGACCAAGTGAGCATCAGGAGCCCACGCATTTGGGCCATCTTCTGTCTTCTGCTGCCTTCTCAGGCACAGTAGTGGGGAACTGGATCAGAAGTGGAGCAGATGGGACTTGAACTAGTGCTCATATGAGATACTATTGTCGCAGGTGGTGGCTTAACTCACTGTGTCACAATGCCAGCCCCTGGTTTAAGTTTTAATTAGAACATTTGTAAATTTTCCTACATCTTGAATGGATAAAGTCATATATATGGGGGAAGCTGCTGTTCTTTCTTCCTCCACTACCGTCTGACCCACACCTGTGCATGAGGGATACAGTTTATTCTTAAGTCTGAGGATGGGTAAGCACATTATTCCTGGGTAATTACAAGTTCAATAAAATTGTGGTAGTCCATTATTACTCTAATTCTACATGACTGTAATGATGACCAAACTTCTAAGGTGATACAATGAGAGAGCAGGAATCTGTAGAATCTCCTCTGTCAGCTCAGCGGTTGATCAGGGTAAAGCCACGTGTTCTTTTGTCTCCCAGTTTAATCTGGCTAAATATTGCCTCATGAGAAAATTCTCTCATTTTGGGTCTCAACTCTGAAGAGCTCAGAGAAAATAAAGGAAGTCTTGACTAATCACCCACTGCTGCAGAATAGAGTTCCCTATGCCTGTAGATTGAGGATGATGCTTGGTGATGATCTTTGGGATAAGGCACCTGCCCTAATGCCTTTGGGAAGCTGGATGAAGCTTTGCTATTTTAGCCACATTTTCCCCATGAGTTATATAACTTCTGCTAAATTAACTTTTTTCAGTAGTTACATTTCTTTCTTATTACAATAAACACATTTAGGTGATTTACACTCTGGAAAGCTATTTTATATGCATAGGTAAAGATGTAGGATTTATGCTCCCCTCCCCTTGATCCCTCAAGGAAGAGTTTTCTTGAGAAAGAAAATCAAACCCATGAGATTATAACCTCCATATTTTGAGATTGTTTCTGACTCTTGATAATCTTTTAAAGAAGACAAATTCAATTTGCACTGAAATTAAATTTCTTCATTTAAAAATATGTAACAAGGATACTGAAAGAAATGAAGACTATATACTATAATAACAGTAATATGTGCAAATCTGGAAAGAGCTGCAGGCTGGTTTGGGGGGAGGCCTGCATGGAGGAGTCTCAGCTATGATTTAACTGCGGGGGTGGACTGTATTGTGTAGAGCCTTGAAATGTCACCATCGTGAATCTACTTTATTTGAACCAAAACATCGAATGGGTTTGTTTTGATACAGGAATATGGCTGACAAGTCTACTGTCTTGGAGGATTGAGCTGGAAGGTTTGAGAACTCCCAGGCCTCATTTCAGTGGAGCCACAGCTTGGTGAATCACATGGGTGGGGAGGCAAGGTTGGCAGGGGCTAGCAGGAAATGGAACGAAAACCAATTAGAAACAGGCTACTGAGAACAGTAGCTTCTGAACAGTAGAACAAAATGGTATACTTTTGGCTCAGATCAATGGCATTTTAAATTCTGGATAACACAACCAGAATATAAGCTAATCTAAGTTTGTTTTACATGTTTGGTTCTGGCAACTTTTCAAAAAAAGAAGAGCTTCTTAGTTATTTTAAAAAATTTTTAAAACATCTTTACTAAAATCTTAGGATATGATAGAATTTCAAATATCAAATTTAGAATTGTAATTCAAATCTTATCAAATATTTATGTATAATTTCATATAAAATGTGCATGGGACATTCATTAAAATGTCTAGGCTGGGAGGCCTATTTGATTTATTTCTTTATATGTTACCATATTTCTTAATTATCTGTTTTGAAAATGTAGTCTTTTTTTTGATGTTTGATGAAAAGGAAGGCACTAATATTGAAACACCAAAGTGCATACAGCCTTTACTTACAATTTGTTATTTTTGCATGAAATTTATTTTTTAAGAAATAAAGTATTTAAGATAATATTAAAGTTCTGTTATATTATTTTATATTTAAAATCATTATATTTAAAATTTTTTATTATAAAATACATTTTTAATCAGAAAAAAGCAATAAGAACTTTAATTTTCTGAGAAGTTCATATTATCAGGGTTGCATTTCACATGCTTAGGATGCTTCCATGGGTAATTTTTTTTTTTGACAGGCAGAGTTAGATAGTGAGAGAGAGAGAGACAGAGAAAAAGGTCTTCCTTCTGTTGGTTCACCCCTCAAATGGCCGCTACTGCCGGCACTCTGCACCGATCTGAAGCCAGGAGCCAGGTGCTTCCTCCTGGTCTCTCGATGGGTAATTTCTAATGTGAGTTTCATATTTAAAAAAAAATCTAGAATAGTGAATAAACAGTAAACTTAAAATAATATTTACAGTTTAAAAATAATTTTATGTTGGCAACAAAGATTTCACATTGTGGAAGAGGTCAAAAATAATAATATTTAATAGTAAAATAAATAACAAAATAGGAATGGCAGAGATGCACAATGAGAGGTGCAAAAGAACTTCCCCTTTGATTTTTCTTTCTTTGTTTAGGTCAGAGTAGTTAAAATATTTCTTCCTAAGCCTGAAAAATCCATGTACTACTTGTGTTTTTTTTTTTTTTCTTTTTGGTATACGAGGCCAAATGCAGGGGCCCAGTGTGAAGATGGGAATCCAATTTAGATATGAAAGTAGGGATAGGAGGTAATCATCAATGTATCCAAGTAAACAGCATACTTTAATGGTTTCATAAAAATACTGTTCATACCTGCACTTGAAGGGCATATTATGACAGAACTCAAGCAAGAATATGTGGAATTTCTCTGGCAAAAAAAAAAAAAAAAAACAAAAAAAAAAAAAAAAAAAAAAACCCTACATGAAAGATCTCCGTGAGTGAGATACCAGTGAAAAGAACAGGTCATCAAAGAAGGAGGTGCCTTTTTCTGAAGGGAGGAGAGAACTTCCACTTTGACTACGACCTTGTCTAAATATGATCAGAGTCGGTGAACTCAAAAGGCTTCCATAGCCTTGGCAACTCATGACAAGAGCCTAGGGTGATTACTGATGCCATAAACAAGAGTGTCAATTGGTTAAGTCAACAACAGGAGTCACTGTGCACTTACTCCTCATGTAGGATCTCTGTCCTTAATATGCTGTACATTGTGATTTAATGCTATAACTAGTACTCAAACAGTATTTTTCGCTTTGTGTTTCTGTGTGGGTGCAAACTGTTGAAATCTTTACTTAATGTATGCTAAACTGATCTTCTGTATATAAAGATAATTGAAAATGAATCTTGATGTGAATGGAAGGGGGGAGGGAGAGGGAAAGGGGAGGGTTGCGGGTGGGAGGGAAGTTATGGGGGGGGGGAAGCCATTGTAATCCATAAGCTGTACTTTGGAAATTTATATTCATTAAATAAAAGTTAAAAAAATATGTGGAATTTAAAGTTTCTCAAAAATCCAGGTTAAAAATTTTGTATCAAAAAAGTGTCTGAGATCCCCTACAGTGTCAAAGCTTCCCAGCCACATTGATGAAAGCTATAACTTGTAGAATGAAAAAATAAGATTTTGCATGTAAAAAACAGTCTATCACTGAGTCTTACAATAGAACAATTACATTTTCCCTGGAATTTATGTATAATGACTACTCAATTTCCCCATCACAACCACTGTATCATTTCCCCTTCCAAAGTTAACTTTTCTGTTTAATTTCCTCTTAACAAGTTTGGTCCATGTTGGTAATTACCATGCGTACTCTCTCTCCCAGAGTAAGGAATAAACTCTCTGTGTCTCCAAAAGGCATCCATCTGACACCTGACAATCTTATTTGTTGAAAAAACATAGTGCTTGAAAATAGACATTATTCATAAATGCTTCCTGTAATATCTGTGGACATTAGTAATATAAATTATGTTTTCTACTATAAGTAAAAATACAATACTTAGCATATAATTTACTGTTCTTTGAAATGTAATGACTACATTCTCAAAACAATTCTTATGTTGTTATACTGATACTATACAATATTACTTTGAAGAGTTTAAGGACTTTTATCTCATTTGCAATATGTGAAGTCTAGTAGAGGCAACAGACTCTTCATTCCTCTTTAATCTCTTCATAGCACAAAGAAGATCACATAAATTTTAGTGTGTATGAGCATTATCTAATGTGATTTGAGTACTTTTGAAATTGCTTTAACCTTCGTCTGTGAAATAATGGAAAATTTTTATAAGATTGCTATGCTACCTGGCTCCTAAGTAGTTTAGGCAATGAAACAACTGCACATAAACTTTGGTATAGATGTGACCTTAGCAGTCTGCCAAAGACCATGCTATAGCAAATGTCAGAACTGTGCTGAATATGAGGGTGATGGCCAGCGCTCATGCCAGGAGTGACTTCCAGCTTGTAGTCATCTTGTGAAGTTCTGGGAACTATTACTTCCTGTCACTGGGCATGAGGAAGATGGTTTCTGCTACTGGTAGAAGAGGTCACATATTCTGGTGCTCACCCTTGGACTCCAATATATTCTTCCAAGGGGAGCCACAAAAAGCAATGGAACAAACTTTACAGAGGACATATTTTGTCCTAGGCACCATGTCCAGAGATAAAAGACATAGTCCTCACAAAGAGGAACTCACTGTTCAATGACAAATATTATGAATTATAGCACTCCATGAGCAACGTTATAATAAAATGCTGTGACTACAAATGCAAGAGCTCAGCTTGGAGATACCAGTTAGGGCCTCATAGCAAAGGTGGTTTTGGACCAGGAATAAATAGGTACTCCCTTATTAGAAAACAAGGAATAAGCTTTGTAAAGCTTGAGAACAATGTATTTAGAGAGGAAAAAGGAACATGTCTTCTTGGGGAATGTTGCATGGCCTGAGTAGCTAAAGCATAATTTGCAGCACTGTCCACATTTTATGTCCATTCTCCTTATATGAAGCGGAAAGATCTGCCTCTTGATTTTGAAGCGCCTATTGTTCCCCCTTTATGGGCAAGGAGTGGGAAAAACTAACTTTGGCTCTCCAGTTTGATGCATCAGGAGAGAAAAACATATTGAGTGGAGAATCCTTCTGGTGATCACAGCGCGGAGTTGTAGCGCGGAATTGTAGCTTTCAGGGGCAGCAATGTTGAGGGATGGAGGTACTTGTCCAGGGGAAGCAGCAATGGGGGTGCCAAAGCACAGGACCATCGCTGTGTGGTGATGGTTACAGTAGTGGTCATAATGGGTTGATTCCGTAGTCTGTTTTTGACTGTGGTTTTTCTGCTTAGTCTTTCTTTCTGCTTTTCCAGCCCTCTCAAAATTTCTGTGAGCTTCTCAATATATCCTGCCATAAATTCCTTTCCTGCTTTGTCAGCTATACTTCTTGCACCTAATGATCCTGTCTAGGTCAATAGATGTTATGTTTGAGTTGGAGGTTATAGTAGAATATGAAGGGTATAATATACCATGCTTGGTTTTCATACTGAAGGCTTTAAAATAGAGGGATGATATAATCATATTTACTTTAAAAAAATATTTCCACTATGTTGACATTGATGTGGAGAAGAGAAATTATGAGAAGAAGTCCAAGTAGAAGACTACTGTGGTGGTTATGTAAGAAATATGAGGGCTTAAAAGCAAGGGACAGTGAGGCAGAGAGAGAAAAATACATTGATTTGGGTGACCTATAGGGATAGGGAAGAGTGAGGAGTTAGTAGCTAGCTTGGATGGATGGATAGATGGAAGGAACGAAGGAAGGAAAGAAGGGAAGGCAGGCAGGCAGGAAGGATGATGGCCAATTGACCGATTGAGCTTAAGAGGATTTGGATATGTAGATTCATTGAATTTAAGGTGCAATTGGAGATGTCCAAGTAGCAGGTGCAAATGCAGGGCTCGGTTTGCACATGAAGTGAGGGCTGAGAAGGTACAGACTGCTTTTTAGGTGGTCAGACTGGATGGAGAAGCTTTGAGAGTCACAGGCAGGTAGATAGCTAAAAAAAAAATTCTCAGGACAATCAAAGCAACCACTCTTAAAATATTAATATAAGTATTCTTTCTTCCACTACTGGTTGTTTTATTGTATAACTTGTGAAGTGGTATTAAAATTCAATTGCAATTGGAAAAAAAGAAGTACTAAGGTTTAGTTTTGTAATTTATATTTTGCAAGCAGGAGGATTTTTTTTTTCCAAATGACATGTTGCATAGATACCCCAATTTTAAAACATCTGAAAATGGAGGCTCTCTGGTTGAAACAGGCCTGGAGGCTCCAAGTAGTTAACTGCTGAGCCTCCCTTTCAATTTTCAAGATGGTATTTGAGGTACCTCCTGAGATTTCCAAGGCTCCAGGTGTAATGAACATGTCCACCTATGTCTCTATAATTTATCTCTCTATCTATCCACTCATCTGTCATCTATCTAGTACATCCACATAGTCTACCTGCAAAATGTCTGCCCATTCCTTACCTGTGCCCATTAGCAGGGCTGCCTTGTTCCTTGTCTGAGCCTCTGGCTCCTGTTTTTCTCTGGTAGCTATTTGCAAAGGCATATGGAGCAGATCCATGGCTGCCACTGCCTATCACGAAAACATCAAGGGTATTGTTCCAGGGTATTCTTACAGCTCCCTAACCTGGGGTGCCAGAGCAGTGCTGGGTACTCAACACAGGTGGGCATAAGGGCCTCCTTTCTTGCCCTGTGACATACTTTTGTCCATGGCCCAAGATGCATTTGAGCATTTTCATTTGCTTAACGCAATTGACTTTTCAGTAAATCCAGATGAGAATGGATTCCATACCAATCCCTCCCATCTATACTTTTTAATACTGTCACTAATCCTGTTATGAAACAAAAGCAAATAAATAAATGGAGTCATATATATTTGCAAAAATGTGTGTGTGTGTGTGCATATTTCTGAATACGTGTGAGAGGTAGATGCTGATGTTCATATTAATACTAATCCATCAGTATCTAGCCCAAAATGCCTTACTACACATGGGACTCAGATTAAAAAACTGGACTACTGTGAAAAGGACAATGTCTTTGTCACGAGAGCAAGATCACTATCTTATTTATGGTATTTATAAATGTGTGGATTGGGTTTTAAGTTACTCCATCTCCTTAAGCAGTAATTTATCATTAATATGGGAATAATTATATTACTTATTTTTCAGCCTTGTTAAACAAACAAGATAGTGTTGCTAAGGTACTTGATCCTAGTAGGAGATTGGAAAATAATTAAATGAATCTGATCTATTTTTCTAGATAACTTAAAATGGGTTTGATTAGCATATGCTTTCTGTAGTGACCTTCCACCCTATCCTCTTTTCCATTAAAAAATCAGTTTCTTCTGTGGACATGTACATTTGTATTACAGAAGAGATAAGCACATGTACACAGAAGAGAGCGATTTTGAATATATGGAATCATTTAATCTGAGGAACTACAGCTTCTCTTTATTATGGAAATAAAGCATTAAAATTTTGTGTGTGCATGATGTCATTCTAAGATGACTTGAACTGCAGAAAATATTTTCAAAATATTCCCAACTAACAATCTGTGAGCAAGGGTGGACCTATGGAAATAGTTTGCAAAGTGTGCCTTTTGTCTCCAAACATCTAGCATGATTGAAGAAAACTTTTATGCTTTGAAAGCATTTTTTCAGCTACATAAGCTCTTGGAATGAAAACAAGCAGTAGGGCTATTGAACCAGGCAAAATAATGGAGATGTTGACAATTTTCGTTTTAAAAATTTTGTCAGTTGCTTCTGGCTTTTTTGTACCATATGCTCTTTTCTTTTTCCCACTTTATATCAGACACAGACTGTTTCTCAAAGAGATTTCCTGCTCCTCGCTAATCTGTTCATCCTTTCCTTCTTTTAAACAAAATTGCTCGGATAAACTATTTAGTAACAGAGAGATTCACTTGGGAAGATAATGGCTTAAGTTTTCTCTCTCATGGTTTGAAAAGTTTTATATTGGAAAACTATTTTAGAGCTACAGGGAGAAAGTAAAATCGTATTAATGCTAACAGAAAGGTTTGCATGTTTTTCATACTTCTTAAAAAAATCACTGAAAATGAGACGCTGTCTACTTAGCCTCTTCATGCATTAATTCCTTCATCCATTTATTCAACAAATATTTTGTGAGCACTTGGAGGTATTACGTGCAGCACTGATAAACCCTGGAGAAGACCTATTATTAGAGATCATTCTTGCCCTAATGGAACTCAAAAAAGGGTCAGAAGTGGGAAAATATTTGCAAAGCCATACAGAGAACACATGCTCTCTACTGATGATCTTGTGATCCTCTGTGGGAAGCTTAAAAGACATGGGAAATAATGCCCATCACTCTTCAATCCTCTACTTACAAAGCCAATTTTATTATCAGGATTTATTTACTGAGTCTTTGCTCAGATATGTGAAATGACTTGTCTAGCAAGCCTGATAATTGAACCTAGCCATTCATATTTATATGGTATATGTATCTATGTGTTGTATATAAGATGATTTATTAAAAATTTCATATTGTATATAAGTGCTTTATAATAACAATGGCATTTTTAGAGTTATTCTGGAGGGTCTTTTATCTTTTTTATTGCTTAGTTTTTAAAGATGGGATTATTACTGTGAACATGACAAAGAAAGCAACTTGAACAAAGTTCTTAATTCACCACTGCTTGTTTGCTTTTAATTCAGGACAAAACTGTTAACCTTTACAAAAAGACAACTAGGAATATGGTTAAATATTTATTTTCATAATCTCTAGTTTCACATATTTGTAAGTTCAGAACTGAAACCCTATACCTCCTCCAACGCCCCAGCAATTTTAATGGGACAAACTCTTTTTTTGAACTTTTTCCCCTGACTTAGTCTCTTAATTTTTATGGCTATAAAAAATAAAACATGAAAAAGAATCAGATATATTTTATCTTTCATGTATGACAGATGCTCCCTCACCCATGTTTCATGGACATAATCCATCTTTAGAAAATGCATCTTTAAAGATGGGTATTTCTGCCAGCAAACTCATGAAAAGAAGACTGCTTTTCTTGATTAGCAAATCCTTCATAGTCTTGGGGACACATGCTACTTAAGTTTCTGGTTCTGAGTATTCTTTACATAGTAAAAGAATTAACATGAGACTACAATGTAGACGATGGCTATGAGCATACTGAAATGATGATACGGCCACTCAGAACACTTTGGAGCCACTTAAAATGGACTAGATTTGTAGCAAAATACCAATGTGAATCAGTGACAGTTTCATTTCTAAAATGGCCATGGAAGTATAGGTGTTAATTTGGATATTTTTAATGGACAAAAATGAGAAAAAAATAAAGTATTAAATATGGACATAAAGGAAGCCTGGGGCCCTCACTGTCCAACTATCAGATACAAGTTTGTTTTAAGTGTCACAGAAGACCAAAGATCTGTCCTCTCTTGCTTAGAACTGATCCTATCTCCTTATAATACTGGCAGAGAGAGCAGCTTTGCCTTGCAGATTTTCACCAGTTATTTTTAGTTCTTCTGAAGCCTGGGAAATAAGAAATATAACCTCCTTGAAAAATCCAAGCAGGCCAACCATAGCAGGGCTCTGAATCTGATTAGATAAAACAACAAAGAGGTTCTGCTGGGGCAGAGGCAGGAAGAGCCAAGGTGGGTGGCAATCTCTGCTTAACTCGGGGGAAATGGAGCCTCAAAGAACTCAAAAGTGGGTGAAAAAAATAACATAAGCAAGAGACAACTTTCCCACATCTCAGGTCACTCTCTAAATACAGCTAGAAAAATTGTCCCCACACTAAGCTTTTTTCTTCTTTATTTCTGAAGTATAATAAACAGTATGTGAATGCATTTTTTACCCTCAGCAGCATACTGGGAGAGATATTCGCTCTCTGGGAAGGTCTGTGCTCTGTGTTAACCAGTTTTCACCCCTCTCTTGAGCTTAGAAGGTAAGTCAGGACAAAATGTAGGTTACAATGATGGATATTTGTTTTACATTGCCTGATAGGAACCTGGATTGATTTAACACAAACTTGTCCCATGGTTGTTACAATGGGAGAGAATCATGGGAATAAAATAGTGGGGAGTGCATCTACCACCAGACACAGCTAAGAAATAAAACTTCTTCCAGTTCTGCATTTGATTTTTGGGATCACTTTGCCAGACTTTAGCCTGGTGAAGACCAGGCAAAGAGGGAGGAGGTGGGGTGGGTGGCTGATGTGCTGACAGTTGTCATCCCGAGCTTTGACAGAGCTCGAGTTAGAGGCATGAGGCACCACATTGTAAAAGAAAACAAATAAAACGTGGGCTGGGTACTGAAATACAAGATGTGGACATCTGGCATCATCAGTGCTTTGGAAGCCACTAAAGTACCTTGTAGTTCAGTTTCACTGCTGAAAATGTAGGGCTTGTCTTACATTTCACATTCATTTGATAACTTGAACATGATCCTGAGTTCTTTCCCATTGTGTCCCATATTGCCAAGACCCATGGTTAAAATTGTGGAGAAGCAGCAAAGAGTCAAATCATAACAAGGCATTTAATTTGTTTCTTAGGGATGAATAAACTCAACCCTTTCAGCTTCCTTCCTCTTTTCTCTCCGAGTTTGTCACATTCTCTCTTTATTTATCAACATCCTGGTTCTTCTTTAACACATCACTAATAGCTGAGAGGCACGTTGCCTATGAGGAAGAGGGTGTTAGTAGAGGAACTGCAGACACAATTGGCCTAGGGAATTCCGCAGGCAGTGCAGAGGTCCAAGAGACACTCTGGGCATAGAAGAGGAGGAGTGAGACAGTATGGTCAGCTCAGCCGAGGCCCCAGCTGGTCCTGTGACTCTGCCAGACTCTACTTGGTACAAGCAGTTGTGTGTGTGTGTGTGTGTGCGAGAGAGAGAGAGAGAGAGAGAGAGAGAGACATCTACTGCTTTGCCCTTATGAACATCAGTGATAGGCCCAAAGGGTGGAGGTAGAGAAGCTGCCTGGCAGCATGAGGGCGGCTGGTCTGAGATCAACGTGTCTCGGCATCTGTCTCTTTCCTGTGAGATGCCATGGGAGAGGGTACCTGGCACTTGTTTCTCAGTACCACTGTGGCACTGTCGGTACAGGGATACGTGCACTGGACATGGAAAAGGATGGCCCCACTCTGGGCAGCCATCTATACCGTTCTGCCTTTTGAATTATAGAAATATAGACAAAGGCACAGAGAGACATCTGATATTAAAATTTCACATGCTATCTTATATCATACTCTCACATTTACCCAAAAACATCACCTTGACAAAATGTGTCACTGCTGGCATTGTGACACAAGGGCCTGGGATTGAGTTCTGCTTCAGTATCTTGCCAAGCTGACTGGGAGGTAGCAGATGATGGCTCAAGTACTTGGGTCCCTGCCACCCACATAGGAGATCTGGATGGAGTTTTTTTTTAAAGATTTTATTTATTTATTTGAGAGGTAGAGTTACAGACAGTGAGAGGGAGACACAGAGAAAGGTCTTCCTTCTGTTGGTTCACTCCCCAGTGGCCACAACGGCCAGAGCTACGCCAATCCGAAACCAGGAGCCAGGAGCTTCTTCTGGGTCTCCCACGTGGGTGCAGGGGCCCATGGACTTCAGCCATCTCCTACTGCCTTCCCAGACCTCAGCAGAGTGCTGGATTGGAAGAGGAGCAGCTGGGACTAGAACCGGCGCCCACATGTGATGCCGGTGACGTAGGCAGAGGATTAACCTACTGTGCCATGGCATCAGCCCCTGGATGGAGTTCTTAGCTTCTGGCTTTGGCCTGGACCAGCTTAGCAGTTGCAAGAATTTGGGGAATGAACCAGGAGATGAAATCTCTCTCTCTCTCTCTCTCTCTCTTTCTCTCTCTCTCTCTCTATACACACACACACACACACACACACACACAATGATCTTCATTTAAAATAAACTTTAAAATGTGTCTGTCCTGTGAAATATGTAATATTGACTGCTAACTTCCTCTTCATTAAGCCAAGCTCTGTGGTCTATAGAGAAGTGTTCTGCTCTGTGGCTGTCAGCCTTTTGTTTAAAGTACTTGTATCACTATGCAATGCTTGTAAGATAGACTACCTGCACCAAGTCCTGAATTCCTAATTGAAAATATACAAATACATCCATGGAACTTATGAACTAACTCTAAAGATTATATGAAATTTGTAATATAAACTTTGCATGACAGTGTGACAATTAATAATGCAATTAGCTATCAATCTAAGGCATAATAGAACACTCCTAACTTTCTAGTTATCATTTTCCTAGCTTCAAAATAAAATGCAGTACTTTTAGGGAAAATTGTTCGGTTTATAAAGTATATTTACACATGTCACCTGCTAAGAAGTTTAGAGCATAGTATATTAGCACCCCCACCTCCCCACCCCAATTTAGCTTTAAATTTCTGTTAATCTATGTATAGACTCCCATTTATGGATACAGACTGGAAGATACTTTCTAACAATAAAAACAATAGGACGACATGACTCCATGCAGAGGAGTGAAATATGAATGTTCTCCATAAAGTCCTTGGATCTCCAGATAGTTCTTTTAGAATCACCATGTGGTACTCAGGCTTTTATTGCTTTAAAAAGCATCAGAGATTCATTGTCGGAGACTTCCGAAGTGGAGGAGACAGTCTGTCAATGTCCTGGCAGGCAGAGCAGCTGAAGTCAGGCAGCCACCCACATGGTGCCAAATCTGCCACCATGGAATTGGCTGTACAAACTAAACAACAGCACAAAATATAAAAGGGTGTCTTGAAAGCAACACCCAGATGAAGCCTAAAACCTAGGCTGTGCCCTTTGTTGCTGCAAGCTTTAGAAAGTGGTCATTTCCTCAGAAAACTGAAACATTTTCAAATAAGAATTTTGTAGTGTATTTGTCAGGGTCAATAGATCCTTGATAAGCTTTTGAGAGAATATTTTTAGTAAGAAATTCTCTGAAGCTTATCATTCCGATTTAGAAAATCATGGGGGTTGGTGCTGTGGCATAGAGGCTTAATCTGTTATGCCAGCATCCCATATGAGTGCTGGTTCAAGTCCTGGCTGCTTCACTTCCAATCCAGCTCCTTGTTAATGTGCCTGGGAAAGCAGTGGGAGATGACCCAAGTGCTTGGGCCCCTGCAACCCACATGGAAGACCCAGATGTAGTTCCAGGCTCCTGGAACCAGGAGGAATCAGCCCAGGTCCTTATGGCCATTTGGATTGGAACCAAGGGTTATAAAATATCTCTCTCTCTGTTTTCTACCCCCATGCCATACTCTGTAACTCTGCCTTTCAAATAAATAAAATTAAAAAAATCATTTAACAATATGGTATGTTCCCATTTTTGAGTTAGTACAAGGTGTGTGGTTGTTTACTCATTGAGGAAAACTTTTACATTCTGAAAACACTGATTTAAACTACAGTAGGATACAGAGTTAAAATGAAAATCTGTCCTTGGAAATTCCTAGGGAAAACAAAGTTCTTCTAAAGTTCAGGATTATCCTTTATTGTGTGTGTTACTAATTCTATATTCTGTACAGTTATATAAGGAGCTCTCTTAAGTACCAGGGGACAGACACAATGGTTGACTCATCCATGGGTTTGGATTACACGTGTGGAGTTGTGTTTTGGATGGAGTTCTCTGGAATAGCAACACTCCATCAACAACACAGTGCCACACCTGTATTCCAAATGGCAGACTAAGGCAAAACATATGACATCAAAACGCTGGCAATCATATTAAAAAGAAAGAAAGAAAAAAGAACTTAGGCTGTAGCAAAGATAAAGACAACACTAAGACAACGATATCCATGAAGAACAGAGTTTTACCTATATTGTTTCACAAAATGATTTATCTATCATTTAACCTCTGCTCATAAGGCATGTTTTTTCTGCATAATGCTGACATAGACACTACATGCACAGCATGTGAAAAGTTACTAAGATGGAAGGATGTTCTAGCCTAAAAAATAAATTATCATTACAGGCTGCAGTGAGAAACGACTGCTGCTTATATTTCTAAAACTTCTAAAGCGTCACAAAGAAGGCAGTGAAATGGCTTTTCCTGGAATTTTCAGTGGTAACTGATGGTACAGAATATATTTTTCCAGTTTAAGGGAGGAAGTTACAATGTTTAATATTAAAAGGGAAAAGTTATATAATTGTTTTTAATATAAAACATTCAGAAATTACCTTTCATGTCTAATGTCATCTTATTCATGTCTCTTAGAGAAAAGTGCTAATAGTTCCAATCTGGTTGAGCTTCCACATAGTTTAATTTTTAAGGATATAACCTAAAACAATTATAGCAGAGATTTTTCTGTTTGTATAGTTATCTCTGTTTACATAATTGGTCACAGGAAATTATTTTTGTATGTAAAGAAGAATAAGTAGGATGGGTATACGGCACAACAGTTTAAGTCTCCACTTGGGATGCCTGCATCCCATTCAGAATTTTTGGTTTGAGTACCAGTTACTCCTCTTCTGATTGAGCTCCCTGCTAATGAGTACCCTGGGAAGCAGCAGATGATGGCTCTAGTATTTGGGTCTCTGCTACCCATGTGGGAGAACCAGACTGGCTTCCAGGTTCCTGGCTTCAGCCTGGCCCACCCCAACATTTGTGGGCATTTGGGGAGTGAACCAAGTAGATGAACTCTGTCTCTCCCTGCCCCTCCCTGTCCCTGCCCCTAGTCTGCCTTTCAAATAAAATGAAAAGAAATAAATAAGAATTTTCAAAATTGAGGCAAATTGAAGAAAAGAGAAGTATAAGAAAGCCAGCATAAAAATAGAACTTATGATACATAAAAATCTATTGTTATCTGTAAAAAGATATATTTTTAATGACCTAGTTTGAGTTTTTGTTCATAAAAATTGTTATATTATAATCATTCTTTTCCTTGTGGATATTGACACAGATTCATATATTTTTCCTCAGTACATAGAACGTAAGTGCATACTGTCCACTGGTTAATATTCCTACAATATAATTTTTCAAATCTTGCTTCCGCATGGAGATTGCAATGGATTTTTATCTTATTATCTGCCTTTTCCTCATATGCCATGCTTTATATTCATGAGATAGTTGCTATGAATTCCAGTCATGCTCTTTTATGTGTCTGAAACACAGGGAGTGAAACTTACACCGGAGTTTGAAATCCTGGCTTTCTAATAACTGTGTGGACATTGATCAGTCTTATGTCCAAGACCAAGGTTTGTCATTAAACACTTTCTTTTTTTTTCTCTACAGAAATAATGCAAGTGAAATGATTATTTAAAACTTCAATTACTTTTTATATTGGACAATCAGGGAACACACTCCGTGCACTTAGATTGGAAGTTTGGTACCACCACAGTCTTTGTTGAAAAACATGTGGCTGGCCATTGAGAAGCCAGGAAAAATCATGTGGATTAAAGGAAATAAATTAACAGTTGAGTTATATAGATCTTGAGGGCTCATTGCACCTGGAATCATTTTCATGGTAGTGTATACAATTGGGCTTTCTCCTCTTTCAAGTATCCTGGCTGATGGATGAAAATCGCTGTTTTGAATAAAATACTATACAAATCTTTCACTTGGTAACTGGGAAAACATTGTTTTGTTGTTGAGATTTTCAAGAAGTACCAGGATATTTTTGATAGAGATTGCCAAACTTTCTGTCATACAATTTTGATCCCAGACTGACGTTATCCCTATGTATGTCTTCTTTAGCTTTCATTGACTACATGCAGCTTAGCCTCTGCTTCATATTCTCAGGTAATTTGGGGAACTGACGCAGACTAAGTTTGGTAGAGACAGTTTTAGTGCTTTTAATAAGAGATGGTTTTAAGGACACTAAACATTCTTAACTTATCTGTAAGACAATGAAAATAAATATTACCATTTTCCATTTAAACTATATTTAGGGAGAAAATGAGAGAATTGCCATGTTTGAGGCCCTACTTAGCTATAGAATTCTGCAAAGTAATTTATTTGCATTACCCGATAATATGAATATGTATTGAACATTTAGTATGTATCAAATTCTGGCTGAAGCCCTTCTCATATATTAACTCACTGAATCCTAACAAAGACCCTACTAGGAAAGCATTTTTTGCTCTTTCCATTTACAGATGAGGAAACTGAAGCAGACAGAATTTGAGCTCTTAACCACTGCACTAGGTTGCTCCCCTTCTTATTCAATATCTGTAATATCCTACAAGATAGGCATAATTGTCTCATCTTACATATGAGGACACTGGAGATTCAACAACTTGCCCAAAGTCGTACAGCTGGGAAGTGGCAGAGCCAGAATTCTCTGCAGGACTGAGTGATGTCAAAGTTCATGTTTTCCCCATAGTAACAGGTACACTTTTGTTAGAAGGCCAAGTCAGCGCCCTTAGTGAGCATGTCCTTCCTACAAGCATGGAGCTGGGAAAGAGTCTGGGACCACGACTACAAGGCAGTGTGGCAAGGGCATTGCAGTCTGCCCTGAACTGCAGCCTGTACACATGGTTTGAATTGGCCCTCTCGCCCATGCTGCAAGGTCAGTGCTCAGAATGAATTGAGAATTTCAGAGTGGTTTGTTTCCCAGAGTGGACATGCGCCTTCAGACAGACACATTATGGAAATCCCGCTGGGATTTCCACATAGCACACATATTTGTAATGCCTTCTCCTGCCTCAGGCTACAAGGGTGCTTTGTAGTTAGAACCTACTTCATTTTAGGATCCCATCTGGTCTTTGGTGGAGCACACTGGAGAAAGTGAACTATAGATTAACCTCCAAGACAGAAAATATTTTCATGGTTCCCATTTCCATAAGGTCACAAGAGTGTATGAGAATAGAATTCTTGGCAGGAAGTAAAATATCTATACTCTTAGAAATACTCTTTTCTCTAGTTCTAGCTATATCTTTTTATATCTAGCTACATGTGAAAAACTACAGGTAGGGGCTGGAGCAGAAATCATCACATTGTTTCCATAGCAGTAGGTAGAGGGAAAATGCAACATATTCTAGGTTCTTAATTTTCTACTCTAAAATTTCATCAATTGTCCATGTAGATGTAATATTTTTATTTTATGAAGCTTCCTATCAATTTGGGGGGATACAATAGTCAAATATAACACAATATACATTTAGAGTTATTCTTTATACTATTTTATGAATACAAATACACACATCCTTAATGTGGCTCCCTCTAGTTTGCATTACTTTCCAAATTCATGGACATTATAAGGTTTGTGTCACTAACTATCTTTCTTAAGAAGAATTATCTCATTTAACTCTTTTGGAGTTGAAACTCTGCCAGGGACCAGCCTTTTCTCTTTTTACGAGGTAGACATTAATTGAATCCAGCAAATGCAAATCAGTTCAGTAATGTGAATCTGACTCCATTGGGATAGTCATGAGCACACCACTGCTAGTTCTTATATCTTTTTGACCTAAGAAGTTCTTCATTTTGGGTCTGCAGCATGCAGATATACTTTGGTAGGTCCATAAATCCCTGAATTGAGCTCCTACTACATGCCAGTCACTGTGCTAATTTATATGGATTTAAATCTTATACGACAAAACTATTTTACAGATGAGGATATGAAGATCATGGAGGTTAAATGACTCAGAATAAGATCACACAGTGGGTAAGTGACAGAGCTGGGATTTACCCAGAGGTCATTTTGAATCTAGGTAGGGCTCTTATGCTGTACATGGCCTTACATGTCTCCTCCGATAGAACATATTTGAAAGGCAGACTACTTCTCCAATGAACAATGCTATAGTCATTCTGTAATATTGATCTTCTGATGCTCTTCTCGATGCTACCAAAATTGGTGATCAGTTGTTCTTGCTAATGTAAATAACCTTCCTCTGGCTATATTGATATCTAGAAGTAGGATATAGTAAATTCTGTGTCTGAGAGTCATTCTGTCTCTAAGTTAGGTATCTTCATTTTCATATCAAAGTCAGATCCAGCCTTGGATTTCTCTTTCTGAGTCTAGCTTCTAGAAGATAATGTTAGCTTCTCATTCCCTAGTCTACTAAATTGCTCCATGCTTCTCAATACTGAGTATACTTCAGGAATTCTCAAGCTTGGCATAATAGCCAAATAATAGACTAATAATTAATAAGTTGGACTTTGTATTAAATAAATATCTCCCTGGGTGATTTAAAAATAAAAATATGCTTACTCAACTACAATATCCAGGCTTATATAATAGGGAAATTCTCTTAACTTTTGAGTTAATTCGTTTGGTGGTAAAGGTATGCTCAAAATCAATAGTTAAATTATCTTTACTTTTGAGATCAAATTTCCTCCTTAATTTTAACATATTAACAATCCTCATAATGTAGATTGTTTCTTTGCATTTGTACAGTTAGTGTTAAGAATGACTGGGTCTTGGAATGCACAGGACAAATATGGCCCATTTTTAAGTAGGCCAATTTTGCTTTAATATTTGGGAGAAAAATCATCATTTTTGTTAAGATAAATTTAGTTATGTCACAGATTTCAATTCAAATTTTACATGAATTTTAAGATTAATGCCTAAGACTTCAAGGAAATTTTTGGCTTGTGTTAGCTTCTTTAGTTACTGATTTTTCTCTTCTTGGCTAAAGCAGAAATTCCATGGAAAAATAACAGTAGAGGAAAGTTTGGGTTGCAAGGCAAAAGTTCACATTATATTGTGCAGACAGCACAGTCATGAGGCAAAGCAAGAGCTTTAGACTTTCATGGAAAAAAGGAAAATAGTAACTGAACTAATGAAAAATTGAGGACTCTATGTGAGCGTTCACTGAGTAAGTCCCAGGACCTGACGATATGGAGATGAACTGACATGTAGAAGCCTGCAGGCTAATGGAGGGAGGATCACACAGATATCATTATGGTACAGAGTGGTCAGTGCTGTAGGAGAAGGGGGTACAAAACCCAAATGGAGCGCAGATCACTAACTCTGATAACTGTAAAAAGTACAAGTAGGGACCCACAATTGACAGAGATGATACCATATATTTGTCTAACACTTTATGGTGTTAGACAAATTTCCATGAATTATTTGATGGTGCTCAAGCATTTTGAGGGAGAGCATGTTATCTCTGATAAATGAAGGAAAACTAGGAGATTTGCACAGTATCATTTTTCCAGGTCCATGCCCTGGTCTTCTGTTTCTAAATCCATTTACATTTCCCATGACATCATCTTCCACTTATGCTGTTTAAGTATGATGCCACTGGTGTTAAGATGGTAGACTGTTAAGTATTGTTTTGTGTTCCTTTTTAATACAGAATAAATAATAAAATTCTTCTGGATAGGAACAGAATAACTTCTTAATACTTTATATAATACCTGTGCAATGCTTATGACCAACTGGGAAAACCACTGCTTGACTAAAAGGTTTTGCCAGAATTGAAAGTTGATGGAAAAAACCTCTGCCAATCAGTGCTTAATCTGCCTGAGGGATAGAATTTGTCTTTCATTTGAAATATTTAAGGAATCCTTTTCATGGTTAAAGGTTAAAGCCTGTCTCATTGGTTTTCCTTAAAAATACCTTTTCCAACTTGTGCACCGTGTGTTATTATAACAAATAAAAATATTATTAAAATCCCTGGGTAAGCTTTTTCCTTTAGATAAGTGCAGAGCTACTAGAACATATGACATCATATTTGGCTCCAGCTTTTGGAAATGAACAGTATGAAAGATGACAATTTCTAGTAGCCACGTCATAACAGGGGATGAAATTTAAAACAAGACTGACAAAATAAAGTTTGAGGAAGCTGACTGTTTTGAATTGTACATTTATCATGACAGTTTTGGGGTTAATCTCTGGAACCAGCACAAGGATGAATGAGGTAATATTTGCACATGTTGTGGATAAGATAACCAAAGCGGGGAAAAGCCCATTTCCAGGCTAATGTGCAACTAAGATTATGTGCTTGATGGCTGGAAATGGCTATGTGGTTAGGATAATATAGGGTTCAAAGAAATGAAGCAGATGGAGTGCTGAGCAGTCACACTGGATCTGAAGCTTTCCGAATAGGGGCATGAAAAGATGACATGGGGCGGGAGGAGGCTGGAGCCTGCCAAGAGGAAGATTTGGGAAGCAAGGAGATGGGAGGTGAATGACCAAACTCCCTCACAGAAATGACATGGTAAGGGTTGGTAATTAAAGCTTCACTGAAAAGTGAAATCTGATGATAAAACTAGCTTAATGCCATTCATGTGTACATTAGAGTATGCGAGGAGACTGGAACACTGATTTCCATCCCTTCCTACCCAGATGTTATTACCAGCCGAGAAACGTTCAGAGGTCTTTTTTTTGGACTCACTTTGTTTTATTCCATGGCTTTGAGGAAGGCGAAAGAAAGCATTGTGCAGAATGTGTTGACTGAAATGCACCATTAATTTCATGTCTATTTTATAAAAAAAAAGCACTTTTAAAGCATGCCAAGGCATTTTAAGTGTTTCAACAACATGCTTTTGTGACAATAGAGAAGCGAGGGTATGTTTTCATGGTATCAATAAAAATATCACAGTAATTTACAGGCTGGACTGAGCTCTGAATCAGATCACAACAAAGCTCTTTTAGAGCTAGCAGCAAACTTAATTTTGTTCTGGGACCATCGAGATCACAATAAACACCATCTCTGATGGTCTCTGTGATCTGAAGTCTTGGTTTCCAGTAGGCTTGAGTTTTATGTAGGGCCCTCATTTTTGGAAATCTTTATCCTAACCCCCAAATTCCTAGTTTACAAGCTTTGAGGTCCTAGAAGGAAAGAGAAAAGGCATATTTTTTTCTTTCTTAACTAGTGTATGTTTCCAGATGGTATTAGAAGCTATTATTGACTGAGAAGAAGCACGTGGGTCTTGGGTTTGTTCTTGGTTCTGCAAACTTGGCAAATGGCTCACTCTGAATATCTAAACAAGTAAACAAAGCATTTTCAGGATTTGCTGACAGTCAGTATTCTATCCTCAAACTCTGCCGGATGCAAACACCAAGGGCCCAATTTCCCTAGTTTCTATTCTTTTAGTATCTCCTTAGAGAAGTACACTGGTGAGAAGCCTATATCTAATTCTTTTCATTAATGCTTCTGTGACAATATGCTTACATGGTTTTTTACCAATGAGTTAAGTTCCATGTGGCAACAAGATAGCAGTTTGTTGATTTAACTCCCAAGTATCATATTTGATGGGGCACTTTCACATTAATGTTACATTAAATTTCTGCTATTTAAGGCATGGTAGTAGATAATTTAGGATATAAAGATATTTAAGACCAATTTTCTGGCTCAAAAGTATCCACAATACTACGGATACATTGGTGAGTGCGCACTGCACTTTCCAAGTCTGTGGCTCTAAGAGAAATTGTGAAGGAGGCAAAGAAACATGGTGGAAAGAGACAAACATGGGGTTTGCAGCTCTACCTATTCCTGACCAGGACTACATCTTTATCTCTTCCTATATCTGAGTAGTGAGGAAATGGACAGTAAGTACATAGAGATGTTGTGAGCACTAAAAGGGATATCTCATGAAAAATGCCCCAAACTGTGCCTGATATATAATATATGTCCAACCAAACATTGGTTCCTTCTTCCAAAACTCAATGAAGGATCCAGCTAAGGGATCAGGGAATGATTTGGTGTTGGAGGGGAGGATTAAAGGATGCATAGAATCTTGTACAAGTGATTTGAGGGACACTGAAGAGAAAGAAAGATGGAATAGTAAGGATGCAAGAAAGGAAGCATGCTTGGGGAATAACATGCAGTCCGATTTGACTAATAGGATACATACTTGTATGTATAAGTATGTATATATGTATATATATATATGTATGCATAAGTATGTATCCTATTAGAGTAGCTATGGGCTACAGACCTTGTAGAGGCTCCAAATGCAATGAGAGGCCAAATAAAATTCTGTGAGCCAAAAGTGTCAGTGTAATAAATATTCAGCATGATATCTTGTCCCAAAGGAACATGGATCTAGCAGTGTTCTGTTCACTGGGTTATAATTGGGCAAGACAGAGATCAGGTGACTGCTTAGTATAATTGTAGAATTGTTCAGAGAAGAAGAAATGAAGGTTCAAACTAGTGTAGCAATAGGAAAAGGAGGAAAGTCCCTCAATCACACAGCGAGAGTGCAGTCGGCCCTGAAGGGTTTGTTCAATGCAAGAATAAGTATAGAGGAGAGACAAAACAAAAACATAACAAAAAAAAAAAACCCCAAAAATCCAACTTGAACTTTTACTTTCTTATCTTCTACTATAAGCGAAAATGGGGGAAGGAAGTAGGGGAAAGATGAGAAGGATGTTTTGGAACAGCGTGAGTTCATTCTTAATCGGGATGTTGAATTGTAGCCATTGAAAAATTAGATTAACACTTCCCTTATTTTTTTTTTTCTTTACCCTGAAGCCCTCACCCCATGCACTGCCCTTAATAAATAATACTTGATGAAGATGGTGATGATGTGTCCTCTTCATGTTAATCCAGGCAGTTCTCAGTTTATGAATGGATCGGGTTCCAAAAGTCTGTTGTAAGTCAGTTGTTTGACCATTGGAATGTATTTTTCCTTTGAGACAATGTAACACTCAGTGGTAAAATTCTCAAACTGCTTCACAAAAGGCTATTTAATCCACAATGTGTTGGAATTATAGTGCTAATGTACTGCAGACTAGTAATTCCTTATAGGCATATTATATACTTCTTGATGATTTGCAAGTGCTTTTGCATACATTTTGAGAAAAAAAAACAGAATTCTCTGCATGATATTTTTTCCATGGAAAAAAATATGCTCCAAGTTTTAAATGCAGAGGCTAGCTACACATCCTCCACCCACTCTGCTCTCAGTGGGAAGATTTGGCCTCCATGTAGATGCTCCCACGTTGCCTTTCCCAGAGTGCTCACTCCAAGGGCAATGCCAAGATGGGAGACAGGAAGGAGGGTGGGGAGATAAATATATACCAGTGCACAATGCAGGAGGGCTCCCTTGTGAGATAAGCCACCGCCGACTGTACGGTCAGAGACCAAGTTTGAATCTTGATTCTGCCACTTACTCTTGGGTAACCTGTGTGAGTGTTTCATTTTCCTTCATGCCTAGTGAGGATAGTTTACCTGCCTCATGGGGTTTGGTGATATTTAAGAGGAGGTTTCCTATGAAGGAGCACATGGCACAGCATACACAGTGGGTGCTCAAATGTTTGATCCTCTTCCTCAGCTGCCTACTCTCACTAAACTCTAAAGAGGAGTGGGTAGAGAAGGGCTTCTACGGTGATAAATGGAAGGGCCAAGAAAAGGGTTAAGAATTAGGGTGGGACTCTGGTGGTGATGTTTCTGTGGTATGTTATTAGTCCCCAGAGGGGAAGCAGTGAGGGCCCATGGGTGCTGACTCTCCCGGACAACAGTGACAGTTTCAACATCCATTTCTGCACCAGTGCTGTGTGATCCTCTTATCAGAAAAGGCACGAGGGCTAGGCTGTGTATTAGTAAGCACTGTAACCCATGTATCTCAGGTCTCAATTGTTTAACACTGTAGAAGTCTAGCGCTTTTTCATACTCACATGGAGTCCTCCAGGAAGCTTTTCTCTAGTGATGATTCAGTGGGTTCTTTCCATCTGTGGCTCTGCCAGTACTCACGACTTGGCATGAAGCTGGTGGAAGGGGGAAGAGCAAGTGCTGCTTTAGTGTTGTGCATGGGAGATTTTTATGAGCTGGGCCTGAGAGGTGCTCCTGTCACTTCCACTGAGATTACAGGCCATCACCACACGAACACATCAGACTGTAAAGGATGGGGAAATGTAGTTTCGCTGCTTGAGCAGGATGAAGAGGAAACAGTTTTGGTGTCAGCTGGCACTCTGCTGACGATGGCAGTAGAGGTGCTAAGCAGCTGCAATTTGGTAAAAATTGTTTGTTGGTACAAGAGATCCTTTAATGTCCCTCCATCAAGAAATTGCTTAAAACAATGCCAGGCAATAATATAAAATAACTTCAGCTCTTTAGACATAATGGAGTTTCTGAAGACACAAATTGTTATTTTTCATGCTGTTTTTTTGTCTCTTGAATTACTGAACTAACAAACTCAAAGTCTGGATGTTCAGGTTACACCCATAGCTAAGCATGCTTGATTTGGTCTAGTCTTTCCTGACCGACCATGGAAAAGGTCCTAGACAGAACACGGTTTTGGAGTCTAATCACTTCAATAGCACAGGATGTTCTAAGGCTCTGCTATGTTCCAGGTGTTAGGGATAAAAATACACGTAACACGAGGTCATGAGACTGGTGGGAGAGGAAAGGTCAACCTAGGAGGCTGATTAAGAGTCGAGATGAGGGTAGGCAGGAGCCAGAACATCAAGCCATCTCAAGGAAGCTGACTGCTAACCTGTTGCTTACAAAGAGCTAATTTCATTCTGGTGCACTAGCCCAGCGAGCTCACAGAAATGTTACCTGTTGATGCAAGATTCATGCCAATTTATTTGCAAAAATGTCTTCACAAAACATCTCTTCTGTGGTCTCACACTATTTAAGCATCATAATTTGTTCAGAACATGTGTGTGTGTTGTGTTTATGTTGTGTTTTCTAAGGCCTGTAAACACTTTTCAGATAACTGGCATGGAAGGCCTCTGCAAATTAGAGGTAGTAAATGAGAGGTGCATATCATGTAGCCTAGGCTTGCATAATTAGTTTTCTAGCTGAAAAGTTACTCATAACAAACTTACAGCACAATCTATATGCATCCCATTGAAAGTTTGGGGCATTGCACATCACACTGATTTAAATACTGGGTTAGCAGCCAATGTTTAAAGAGCAGACACTTATTCATTATTCCAAAAGGGCAGGGAATTGGACCACTGGCAGAGAGAGACAACAGCTATTTGTGTAGGGTGACCCAAGACAGTGCATGGGGTCCAGGGATCCTTTCTCAATTTGGGAAGCATCTGGTCATCAGGATGGTTCACAAACATGGCTGCCCATTAGAACAACCTGGGGAACGTTCAAACATTCTGATGCCCAGGCCGTACCCCAGACCACTTGAATCAGAATCTCCAGAAGTGGGAGCTCCATATCAGCATTTTCTCAAGCTCACTTCGTCTTTTTTTTTTCTGGTGGGTGTAACAGAATGCTGGAGAGTGAGTAATCTATAAAGAAAAAAGCTTATTTTGGCTCACGTTCTGGAAGCAGAGAAGTCCAAGATGAGTCAGGCATCTCTGGTGGAGGTTTTCTGCTGCTTCAGCTCATGGCAGAAAGCAGAAAGGCAAACAGCCACGCGTGAGAGAGAAGAGGGGGTGCGAGGAAGCCCAAGGCAGCTAACTACTCCTGCAAGTTAAAGGCATTAATCTGTTCCCAGGGGCTGAGCCCTTGTGACCCAAACACCTCCCACAAGGCCCACCTCCAAACACTGCTGCACTGAGGAGCTAAAGGGCTGACACATGAACTTTTGTGAGATACTCAAATCCTAGCACTCCCCAAGTGATTCCAATTCACAACCCAGTTTGAAGAGCCCTAGTCTATCAGATGGCATTACCACCTACTTGGAAACAGCATGTCCCAATTCATGAGCTCAATTCATTTAAGTCATGTGCCTAATACTGTGCTTGGTCTTGAGGGTTGAGAAAAATGCCAGGCCTTAAGAGATTTCACACTCTAGGAGAGGAAGCACAGGAGGGGTGATAGAGAGGGTTACAGCAGTGTAGACTAGGGGCCACTGTGGCAAAGCAGGTTAAGCTGCTGCCTACAGTGCCACCATCCTATGTGGGCAACCTTTTGCATCCCCATCTCACCTGCTCCACTTCCAATCCTGCTCCCTGCTAATGTGCCTGGGAAAGCAGCAGAAAATGGCCCAAGTGCTTGGGCTCCTGCACCCATGTAGGAGACCCAGGTGAAGCTTCTAGTTCCTGGCTTCAGCCTGGCCCAGCCCTGGCTGTTGTGGCCATTCAGGGAGTGAACCAGAAGATGGAACTTTCTCTCCTCTCTTTCTTCCTTTCTGTAACTCTGCCTTTCAAATAAAATAAATATTACTTAAGAAAGCACATTCTATTAAAAATAGTGCAGGCCGGCGCCATGGCTCACTAGGCTAATCCTCCGCCTGCGGCACCGGCACACTGGATTCTGTCCCGGTTGCTCCTCTTCCAGGCCAGCTCTCTGCTGTGGCCCGGGAGTGCAGTGGAGAATGGCCCAAGTACTTGGGCCCTGCACCTCACGGGAGACCAGGAGAAGCACCTGGCTCCTGGCTTCGGATAGGCACAGCGCACCGGCCGTAGCAGCCATTTGTGAGGTGAACCAACGGAAGGAAGACCTTCCTCTCTCTCTCTCTCTCTCTCTCTCTCTCTCTCTCTCTCTCTCTCTCACTGTCTAATTCTGCCTGTCAAACAAACAAACAAACAAACAAAAGACCAAAAAAATAGTGCAGAGTAATTGTGGAACTTCAAATAGCATTAATGAAAAGAAGAAAGGGAATGTCATGGTAAATGCCTGATAATTGTCATGTCTTTTAACTGGAAAATCTTGGCTGTAAATCTAGAAGACTTAGTAAATGAGAAATTTGATGTAAGATGAGGATTAGAAACCAGGAGAACTGCCTATTTACTCCAGCCTGTATACCAAGGACTTTTAAAAAGGCCAATCAAGGAGCCCTGCTGAACAAAATTGCTTCAAAACAACCATGTATTTCTGGGTAAGATTTATCTAATTTGTTTAAAAAATATTTTAAATAGAACACCAATGAGGAAAGACAATATTTGTCTTTTAAAAGTTAACAGCTAAAGAGTTCTAACCAGGCAGCAGGACAAGGTTTTATTTTACAAGCCAGTGGCAACATCCTCCTAGGGCTAAAATCTGTAATATTGCAAAGTATTATGATAACAGATATCTTTGATGTCTTATAAACAGCTGATAAGCCTTATTCAGTCTTATTTCTTCATTCTACATTTCTTTCACAAGCTAGACTGCTCCAGACCTCTCCTAGAGGAGGACCTGTAATTTTGACTCCTTTTCTATCAGATGGTCATGCCGTGGGAAGAGCACAGATATTGAGTCCCATTGCTTCCAAGGATCTCTGGACCTGTGTTTCCTTGTCTGTGTGAAATGCTCACAGTGAACTGAAAAACCAAAGTATTGGAAACATTCACTCTAACAAATATGAAAATAGCTATTTGTGGCTTTTTATATTTATTAAATAATTGCTTAATAAATCTGAGTTGTGGGGACATGCTGTCAGTCCTTATTTTCTAAAGTACATATAGGATAACTTGATGTTATATATTGATTCCCCCAAATGAATGTTGCTCAGATAACTTTTTCCGTTATTTAGAAGAAACCATGGTAATTCCCAATAACAATGAAATGGCAGATCCACACATCATTCCTGCAATGTTGATGGAAGGGGACATTGCTCTGTATTAGCAAATGAAATCTAAATCAGAAAAGCTACACAGTAACTTGATAACAATTTTACATGTCCTATAAGAATTTAAAATATAAGATATGGGACTGGCATTGTGGCACAGAAAGTTAAGCTGCCGCTTATGACTCCTGATGTCCTGGGAAGGTAGCAGAAGATGGCCCAAGTGCTTGGGCCCCTGCGACCCATGTAGAAGACCTGGGTGGATTTCCTGGCTCCTGACATCAGCCTGGAACAGCCCTGGCCACTGTGATCATTTGGGGCATAAATCAGTGGATGGAAGATCTCCCTCTCTCTCTCTCTCCCTCTCTTTCTCTCTCTTGCCCTGTCACTCTTTCAAATAAATAAAATAACTAAAAAGCCATACATTATTTACATTATAATTTACAGAATGTAAAAAGATTGTCAAATGTTATCATGTCTAACAAGAACAAAAGTTCACTTTTCTAATGCTTTAACTAACAAAATGCACTTATCTTGCTTACGTGTAGGTTAGTTAATAATAACTGTAAAAAGTAGTGATTTTGAGATACTGGAAGTTACAGGTAAACACAGTTTGTGTATTCTCTGTGATTTCACTCCTATTATTACAGACCTTTCAACTTGATGCTATTGTTTTAAATTAAAACATCAAGTCAGTTTATACATCTGGCCTTATTTGGTGGTTTTCTAACTTGCCAGTGTTATATCTTAAAGGTTCTTCTATTAATCATAGTTCAAAATAGCCACATCATTAAATGATCATTTTTTGAAAAATCTATGTTCTTAGAAATGATACACACACCCGCTTCAGTTTTTGTTGTCAGATCACAGCCTGGCGTGGGGGTGGGGAGGGAAAGAACGCCAACGCTGCCTTTCGGGGCATCAGCTAACTCCCAGAGTCGTTTCCTGTGAGTCTCGATTCCACTGCCAAAGGGAAGATGGAGATGCATGTGGCCACATTGTCATACTCTCCTGCCAGCTGCAAACCTCATCACAGTTCCTGTGAAGTACATTTCCACAGATCAGGTTTCTGCCAGGGAAGACTTTAACAATCTCCTCCTCTGCTTTCAACCAGCAACAATTAGTATTAGCAAATGGTTCAGGCCACTGCCTGGGATTACATATGATTTCTATTCAAAAAAAGACAAACTTTTACTCAAACCAGACCCACATGCTGAACACTTGAGCTCCCCTCTCAGATATAATGAACTCGAGATAGTTTCTATCTTTCATTTAAATAAAAAATCACTCTCACATTTGAAATCAAGATGACTCTTTCCTGGGCTGAATTAGCCATCTGGGATGGGGGACTTTTGGAGTACTTATGTGCAGGTCAGGAGTTTAAGGGGGAAAAGTCATTATCCTTTTGTCCTTTTGTGCTTTACTCTTTTAATGTGGTCAACTTTTAAAAAAAATGTTTTCACAGCAGTTTTTTTTTCCCTCTTCATTTTTTTTCAGATAACACATATGGCAAATAAGTTAAATTCTTAATACATTTTACAGTCAACATTTGCTTTTCCAGAGTATGGATCAGAAAAGCACATACCTGATTGAGGTCACTATGGCTCATTGTAAAACAATGAAGATTCAAAGAGTTCATTCTCTTGATCTACTAAATGCCTGTGGTTCTTTTCACAGTGCTATGCGATTTTTCAGGGTAAGATAAGGTCAGTTTTCTTTCCATGTGTTTCAAAGACTTATGATTACCCAAAATAGAGGACTACAACCTTAGCATGTTGAGGGATTTTACTGTTTTTTTTTTTTTTTCAGTAAAGTTCTTTAAAAATAGGTCTTGGCTATTATCTATTACCTATCCTGTATTCTTCATGGATAAAGGCTGATTGTATCTAACAGCTGACAATAACCTCCTCATAGTAACAATTCTTTTCATCCCAAACATTCTCTTTGACTTCAAAAAGTGGTTTATAATTCATTTACAAGTTTCAGGGAATTTGAAGGTAACAGAAAAGATCATTCCGTTTTCTAAAGGAGGCAATTAAATTTCAGAGAAATAGATTCTTTTCAAGCCTACTCAGGTTAGAGTAGAAAGGGAGCTGGGGGCCGGCAGCGTGGCTCACTTGGTTAATCCTCAGCCTGTGGCGCCGGCATCCTATATGGGCACCAGATTCTAGTCCTGGTTGCTCCTCTTCCTGTCCAGCTCTCTGCTGTGGCCCAGGAGTGCAGTGGAGGATGGCCCAGGTGCTTGGGCCCTGCACCCCATGGGAGACCAGGAGAAGCACCTGGCTCCTGCCTTCGGATTGGCGCGGCACCGGCTGTAGCGGCCATTTGGGGGGTGAACTGATGGAGGGAAGACCTTTCTCTCTGTCTCTCTCTCACTGTCTATAACTCTACCTGTCAAATAAAAAAAAAGGGAGCTAGGACTTAAATCTATGAGTGATTTTTATATGAACAATTTATAGGCAATCATGAATTTTTCTTAAAAGCTCATTATGAAGCTCTATGGATCCCAAATAGTAACCTGGTGTTAGGTTAGGTGGAACTCACCCATTGTAAGTCACTGGATGAGTGAATTTTCTGTAAAATGCACATTTAGATTTATGTACACTCTTTAGGGATGTGAGGAAACTTTTCTGCCTACTTTGCACATACATTCCAAAAGAAAACACATTTGTGCCTAGTAGGCTAAGCTTCTGCCTCTGGTGCTGGCATGCCACATGGGCACTGATTCATCCTGCCTGCTCCACTTCTGATCCAGCTCTCTGCTATGGCCTGGGAAAGCAGTGGAGGATGACCCAAGTGCTTGGGCCTTTGCACCCACCTGGGAAACTCAAAAGGAGATCCTGGCTCCTGGCTTCCAGTCAGCTGAATTCTGGTCACTATAACCATTTGGGCAACAAACCAGCAGATGGAAGACCTCTCTCTCTGTCTCTCCCTCCATCTGTAACTCTACCTTTCAAATAAATAAATGAAAATTTTTTAATAAAAAACACCCCATTTAATGTACTTAAAAATTTTAATATTAAATTTCATAAATGAGCTTTTAACATTTGCCTAGACGGTGTCATTTTTATATTATTTATTTTGATATAGTATTTTTCATGTATTTATGGTATACAGTAAAATAGTTCAATACATGCATATGGTGTGTATTTAGTCAGGGTGATTGGTATTTCCCTATCCTCAAATAGTTACCACTTCTATGTTGGAAACCTGTGGATACTTATTTTGTAGTTATTTGGAAATACATTTTAAATTTTTATAGACTATAAGACATAACCTCAAAAAGTTTGTGAAAACAGAAAATGGAATCAAAAAAGTTTATTTTGGTACAATTTTTAAAAAATTAATGCATAGTTTTTCATAATAGTATTTTCCATGTAAATTAATTAATTAATTATTTATTTATGAGAGAGAGGGGGAAGGGAGAAGGGGGGTAGAGATGGAGAGAGAGAGAGAGAGAGAGAGAATCCTTTCACTGATTCACTCTCCAAATTATCACAACAGCTAAGGCTGGACCTGGTCTGAGGCTGGGAGCTGGGAGTGCAATCCAGATCTCCTATGTAGATGGTAGGAACTCAAGTACTTGAGTCATCACCACTGCCTTCCAGGATCTGCACTGCCAGGTAGCTAGAGTCATAGAACTGGAACTGGTACTCAAATCTAGGTCCTGCTAGACTAAATACCTGCTCTTCACGACCTTTTTGAAGATCTCTTGCATATATGTATTTAAAATGTTTTCTAGTCAAAGTATACTTATACTTTAATTCCCTTTTTGAAAACCTTTTTGAAAAGCATCTTCATAGTTGCCCTATCATGCTAGAACTGATTCCTTCTGTTGAACTGTGTTTTGGTACTGAGCATCTCACCGTTCTGTCCAAGCTCTCACCCTCTCACCATTCCTAGGCTTTAGTGACCACTATTCTACACTCCTCTCCCATGAAATTAATTTTTTAGCTTCCACAAATAAATGAGAACATGCAGTATTTGTTTTTCTCTGCCTGGTTTATTTCACTTAACTAGATAGTTTTCAGTTCCATCCACAGTGCTGCAAATGATAGGATTTCATTCTCATTTATGACTGAATAAGGTTCCATTGTGTTCTATACCACATTATCTTTATCCATACATCTGTTGATTGACATCTTGGTTGATAATATACCTTTTTTAAATTTATTTGCAGGCAGAGTTAGACAGTGAGAGAGAGGGAGAGACAGAGAGAAAGGTCTTCCTTTTACACTTCCCCCCAAGTGGCCTCTATGGCTGGCGCGTTGCAGCTGGCGCGCTGCACTGATCCAAAGCCAGGAGCCAGGTGCTTCCTCCTGGTCTCCCATATGGGTGCAGGGCCCAAGGACCTGGACCATCCTCCACTGCACTCCTGGGCCACAGCAGAGAGCTGGACTGGAAGAGGAGCAACCGGGACAAACCGGCACCGCAACCGGGACAAGAACCTGGGGTGCCAGTGCCACAGGTGGAGGATTAGCCTAGGGAGCCACGGCACTGGCTGATAATATATCTTGACTGTTGTGAATAGTGCTGCAGTAAACATAGAACCACTGGAATCTCTTTGGAATGATTTTATTTCTTTTGAATATATACCCATATGTGGGACTGATGGATGATATAGGAGTTCTATTTTAGTTTTCTGAGGAACCTCAGTACCACTTTCCATAGTGACTATTACTAATTTACATTCCCACTAACTGTTTATGAGTTCCCTTTTCTCCACATCTTTGCCAACATTTGTTTTGTTGATAATAGTCATTCTAACTTGGATGAGATGGTATCTCATGTTTTTGATTTGGATTTCCCTGATGGTTTTTTTTTTTTTTTTTTTTAAGATTCATTTATTCACTTGAAAGGCAGAATGATGGAGAGCAGTGGGAGAGTGAGTGAGTGAGAGAGAATTTCCATCTGTTGTTTCACTGCCAAGATGACTGCAAGGGCCAAGTCTGGGCCAGGCCAAAGCCAGGAGCCATGAACTCCATCCTGGTCTTTCACATGGGTGGCAGAGACCCAATCACTTGGGCCATCTTCTACTGCCTTCCCAGAAGTATTAGCAGGAAACTTTATTGGAAATGTAGCAGCTAGGACTCAAATCAGCACTATAATATGGGATGCTTGTTTTGGAAGTGCTGGCTTAACCCACTGTACTGCAATATTGCCTTCCTGATGGCTATTGATATTTAGCATTTTTTCGTTACTTTGTTGGCCATTTTCTGTCCTCCTTTGAGAAGGAGTTATTTCAGTTCCTTCTAATTTCTGGATTTTGACACCTTGTCAGATGAATAGTTTGCAAATATTTTCTCCAATTCTGTTAGTTGTTCCTTCACTCTATTGATTGTTTCCTTTATTGTGCAGAAGTTTCTTGTTCTAAATGCTTGTATATAGTTTTGTTTTTGTTGCCTGTGCTTTTGGGGTTTTATCTAAATAGAAAAAAAATTGCTTTCGCCAATGTCCTAACATGTTAGCTCCTATGTTTTCTTCTAGTAAATTCATAGTTTTGGGTCTGACATGTAGGCCTCTGATCTACTATGAGCTGATTTTTGTATAAGGTAAGAATCTAGTTTCATTCTTCTGCCCACATCCAGGTGTGTATGTGTATATAAATGTGTATCTATGTGTATAGACACACATATCTGCTGTCCATTTATCTACCCTTTTATTGAAGAGTGTCCATAAGTTGGCACATGTTCTTGGGTTCTTTATCGTGTTAAATTGACCTGTGTCAGTTTTTATGCCACTATCATGCTATTTTGCTTACTATAAATTTGTAGTATATTTTGAAGTCAGATATGGTGATGCCTTGAGCTTTGGTCTTTTTGCTCAGGACTGCCCTTTCTATTCTGGGTGTTTGGTGATTTCATATAAATTTTAGGATGTTTTTTCTACTTCTGTGAAGAATGTTATTAATATGTTAATGGAAACTTCATTGAATCTGTAGATTGATTTGAGTAGTATGAATATTCTAACAATATTATTTGTTCCAACCAATGAACATGGGCTATCTTTCCATTATTTTATGTCTTCAATTTCTTTCATCATTGTTGTATATTTTTTATTGCATATACCAATACATTGGTTACATTTATTACGAGGGCTGGCATTGTGGGTAAAGCTGCCACTTGCTATGCCAGCATCACATATGGGTGCTGGTCCTGGCTAGTTCTACTCCTGGCTGATCCACTTCAGGTCTAGCTCCCCAGTAATGTGCCTGGGAAAGCAACAGAGGAAGGCCCAAGTGCTTGGTCCACTGCCACCCGTGTGACAGACATGGATGAAACTCGTGACTCCTAGCCTAGCCCTGGCTGTTGCAGCCATTTGGGGAGTAAACCAGCAGTTGGAAGATCTCTCTCTCTTTCTTTCTCTCTCTCTAACTGCCTTTCAAATAAATAAATAAATCTCAAAAAAAAGAAAAAAATAAATAAAATTTATTACTATTTTTAAGCTATTGTGAATGGGATTTCTTTCCTTTCCAGCAATTAATAGTGTATAATAATGAAAGCTCTTCCATATGATGGTCTTGCATCCTCTAACTAAGCTGAATTAGTTGACCAGTTCTAACAATTTTTTTAACTTTTATTTAATGAATATAAATTTCCAAAGTACAGAATATGGATTACAATGGCTTCCCCCCCATAACGTCACTCCCACCCGCAACCCTCCACTTTCCCACTCCATCTCCCCTTCCATTCACATCAAGATTCATTTTCGATTCTCTTTATATACAGAAGATCAGTTTAGCATACATTAAGTAAAGATTTCAACAGTTTGCTCCCACACAGAAACATAAAGTGAAAAATACTGTTTGAGTACTAGTTATAGCATTAAATCTCAATGTACAGCACACTAAGGACAGAGATCCTACATGAGGAGTAAGTGCACAGTGACTCCTGTTGTTGACTTAACAAATTGACACTCTTGTTTATGGCATCAGTAATCACCCCAGGCTCTTGTGATGAGTTGCCAAGGCTATGGAAGCCCCCTGAGTTCAGTGACTCTGATAATTTTTAGACAAGGCCATGGTCAAAGTGGAAGTTCTCTCCTACTTCAGAGAAAAGTACCTCCTCCTTTGATGACCCATTCTTTCCACTGGGATCTCACTCACGGAGATCTTTCATTTCGTTTTTTTTTTTTTTCCCCAGAGTGTCTTGGCTTTCCATGCCTGAAATACTCTCATGGGCTTTTCAGCTGGATCTGCATGCCTTAAGGGCTGACTCTGAGGCCAGAGTGCTGTTTAGGACATCTGCCATTCTATGGGTCTGCTGTGTATCTCACTTCCCATGTTGAAACGTTCTCTCTCTTTTTTTATTCTATCAGCTAGTATTTTCTGTCAGTTAGTATTCGCAGACACTATTCTTGTTTATGTGATCCCTTTGGTTCTTAGTCCTATCATTATGATCAATTGTGAACAGAAATTGATCACTGGGACTAGTGAGATGGCATTGGTACATGCCACCTTGATGGGATTGAATTGGAATCCCCTGGTATGTTTCTAACTCTACCATTTGAGGTAAGTCAGCTTGAGCATGTCCCAAATTGCACATCTCTTCCCTCTCTGACTCCCACTCTTATATTTAACAGCAATCACTTTTCAGTTAAATTTTAGCACTTCAGAATAATTGTGTATTGATTACAGTATTCAACCAAAAGTATTAAGTAGAACAAACAAAAAGAAATACTAAGAGGGATAACATATTAATTGTTCATCAACAGTCAGGGCGAGGGCTGATCAAGTCACCATTTCTCACAGTGTTCATTTCACTTTAACAGGTTCCTTTTTGGTGCTCAGTTAGTTGTCACCTATCAGGGAGAACATGTGGTATTTGTCCCTTTGGGATTGGCTTATTTCACTCAGCATAATGTTTTCCAAATTCCTAACAGGGATCACTTTTCAGTTAAAAATTAAACACCTAAGAATAATTGTGTGTTAATTACAGAGTTCAACCAATGGTACTAGAACAAAAAAAATACTAAAATGGATAACGTATTACATTGTACATCAACCGTCAGGACAAGAGCTGATGAAGTCACTGTTTCTCATAGTGTCCATTTCACTTCAACAAGTTTCCCCTTTGGTGCTCAGTTAGTTGTCACCGATCAGGGAGAACATATGATATTTGTCTCTTTGGGACTGGCTTAATTCACTCAGCATAATGTTTTCCAAATTCCTCCATCTTGTTGCAAATGACTGGGTTTTGTTGTTTTTGACTGCTGTATAGTATTGTATAGAGTACATGTCCCATAATTTCTTTATCCAGTCTACTGTTGTTGGGCATTTGGGTTGGTTCCAGGTCTTAGCTATTGTGAATTGAGCCGCAATAAACATTAATGTGCAGACAGCTTGTTTGTTTGCCCATTTAATTTCCTTTGGGTAAGTTCCAAGGAGTGGCATGGCTGGGTTGTATGGTAGGGTTATATTCAGGTTTATGAGGAATCTCCAGACTGACTTCCATAGCTGCTTAACCAATTCGCATTTCCAGCAACAGTGGGATAGTGTCCCTTTTTCGCCCACATCCTGGCCAGCATCTATTGTTGGTAGATTTCTGAATGTGAGCCATTCTAACAGGGGTGAGGTGAAACCTCATTGTGGTTTTGATTTGCATTTCCCTGATTGCTAGTGATCTTGAACATTTTTTCATGTGTCTGTTGGCCATTTGGATTTCTTCTTTTGAAAAATGTCTATTGAGGTCCTTGGCCAATCTCTTAAGTGGGTTGTTTGTTTTGATGTTGTGGATTTCTTGATTTCTTTGTAGATTCTGGTTATCAACCCTTTATCAGTTTTCATAGTTTGCAAATATATTTTCCCATTCTGTTGGTTGTCTCTTCACTTTCCTGTTTCTTTTGCAGTACAGAAACTTCTCAATTTGATGCAATCCCAAATGTTAATTTTGGCTTTGACTGCCTGTGATTCTGGGGTGTTTCCCAAGAAGTTATTGCTGGTACCTATATCTTGCAGGGTTTTTCCAATGTCTCTAATAATTGGTGGTGTCAGGTCATAGATTTAATTCTAATCAATGTTGAGTGAATTTTTGTGTAAGGTGAAAAGTAGGGGTCTTGCTTCATGATTCTGCATGTGGAAATCCAATTTTCCCAGCACCATTTATTGAATATACTGTCCTTGCTGCAGGAATTGGTTTTGGATCCTTGATCAAACATGAGTAAGCTGTAGATGTTTGGATTGATTTCTGGTGTTTCAATTCTGTTCCATTGGTCTATCCATCTGTTTCTGTACCAGTACCATGCTGTTTTGATTACAACTTCCCTGTAGTATGTCCTGAAATCTGGTATTGTGATGCCTCCAGCTTTGTTTTTGTTGTACAAGATTGCTTTAGCTATTCGAGGTCTCCTGTGTCTCCATATGAATTTCAGCATCATTTTTTCCAGATCTGAGAAGAAGGTCTTCAGTATCTTGATTGGTATTGCATTGAATCTATAAATTGCTTTTGGGGGAATGGACATTTTTTTTTTTGACAGGCAGAGTGGACAGTGAGAGAGAGAGAGAAAGAGAGAAAGGTCTTCCTTTTGCCGTTGGTTCACCCTCCAATGGCCGCCGCGGCCGGCGCGCTGCGGCCGGCGCACCGCGCTGATCCGATGGCAGGAGCCAGGAGCCAGGTGCTTTTCCTGGTCTCCCATGGGGTGCAGGGCCCAAGCACCTGGGCCATCCTCCACTGCACTCCCTGGCCACAGCAGAGAGCTGGCCTGGAAGAGGGGCAACCGGGACAGAATCCGGCGCCCCGACCGGGACTAGAACCCGGTGTGCCGGCACCGCAAGGCGGAGGATTAGCCTAGTGAGCCGCGGCGCCGGCTGAGAATGGACATTTTGATGATGTTGATTCTTCCAATCCATGAGCATGGAAGATTTTTCCATTTTTTGGTATCCTCTTCTATTTCTTTCTTTAAGATTTTGTAATTTTCATCTTAGAGATCTTTAACGTCCTTGGTTAAGTTTATTCCAAGGTATTCGATTGATTTTGTAGCTATTGTGAATGGGATTGATCTTAGAAGTTCTTCCTCAGCCGTGGCATTGCCTGTGTATACAAAGGCTGTTGATTTTTGTGCATTGATTTTATACCCTTCTACTTTGCCAAAATCTTCTATGAGTTCCAATAGTCTCTTAGTAGAGTTCCTTGGGTCCCCTAAATAAAGAATCATATCATCTGCAAAGAGGGATAGTTTGAGTTCTTCCTTCCCAATTTGTATCCCTTACTTTCTTTTTCTTGCCTAATAGCTCTGGCTATAACTTCCAGAACTATATTGAATAGCAGTGGTGAGAGTGGGCATCCCTGTCTGGTTCCAGATCTCAGTGGAAATGCTTCCAACTTTTCCCCATTCAATAGGATGTTGGCCATGGGTTTTTCATAAATTGCTTTGATTGTATTGAGGAATGTTCCTTCCATACCCAGTTTGCTTTGAGTTTTCATCACAAAGGGTGTTGTATTTTATCAAATGCTTTCTCAGCATCTATTGAGATAATCATATGGTTTTTCTTCTGCAGTCTGTTAATGTGGTGTATCACATTGATTGTCTTGCGCACATTAAACCATCCCTGCATACCAGGGATAAATCCCACTTGGTCTGGGTGGATGATCTTTCTGATGTGTTGTTGCATTCTATTGGTGAGAATTTTATTGAGGATTTTTGCATCTATGTTCATCAGGGAGATTGGACTGTAATTCTCTTTCAATGCTGCATCTTTTTCCAGCTCAGGAATTAAGGTGATGCTGGCTTCATAGAAAGAATTTGGGAGGATTCCCTCTTTTTTGATTGTTCTGAATAGTTTGAGAAGAATTGGACTTAGTTCTTCTTTAAATGTCTGGTAGAATTCAGCAGTGAATCCATCTGGTCCTGGGCTTTTCTTTGTTGGGAGGGCCTTTATTACTGTTTCAATTTCTGTCTCAGTTATGGGTCTGTTTAGGTTTTTGATGTCTTCCTGGTTCAATTTAGGTAGGTTGCATGTGTCCAGGAATCTATCCATTTCTGATAGGTTTCCCTGTTTGCTGGCATACAAGTCCTTGTAGTAATTTCTGATGATTCTTTTTATTTCTGTGGTGTCTGTTGTTACGTTTTCTTTTTAATCTCCGATTTTATTGATTTGGGTCTTTTCTCTTCTTTTTTTAGTTAGCTGGGCCAATGGGGTGTCAATTTTGTTTATTTTTTCAAAAAACCAGCTCCTCGTTTGGCTGATTTTTTTGTAATGTTTTTCTTGATTCAATCCTGTTGATTTCTTCTCTGATTTTAATTATTTCTCTTCTCCTACTAGATTTGGGTCTGGTTTGCTGTAGGTTTTCTAGATCCTTGAGGTGAATTGAAAGCTCATCTATTTGGTGCCTTTCCAATTTCTTGATGTAGGCACCTATTGATATAAACTTTCCTCTTAACACTGCTTTTGCTGCGTCCCATAAGTTTTGGTATGTTGTGCTGTTATCCTCATTTACTTCCAGAAAGTTTTTGATTTCTCTTTTGATTTCTTCTATGACCCATTGTTCATTCTGGAGCATGTTGTTCAATCTCCATGTGTTTGCATATGCTCTAGTTATTCCTGAGTTGCTAATTTCCAACTTCATTCTGCTGTGGTCTGAGAAGCTGCATGGTATGATTCTAATTCTTTTGAATTTGCTGAGACTTGCTTTATGGCCTAGTATGTGGTCAATCCTAGAGAAGGTTCCATGTACTGCTGAGAAGAATGTAAAATCTTTAGCTGTAGGATTGAAAGTTCTGTATATATCTGTTGGATCCATTTGGGATATAGTGTCGTTTAAATCTACTGTCTCCTTGTTGATATTCTGTCCTGTTGATCTATTCCAGAGAGTGGCGTATTGAAGTCCCCTAGTACTATTGTATTGAGGTCTAAGTCTCCCTTTAAGTCCGTTAACAAATCTTTTCGATAAACCAGTGCCCTGTAATTAGGTGCATATACATTGATAATCATTATATCTTCTTGTTGAATTGATCCCTTAATCATTATATAGTGTCCCTCTTTGTCTCTCTTACCAGTTTTTGTGGTAAAGTTTATGTTGTCCGATATTAAGATGGCTACGCCTGCTCTTTTTTCATTTCTGTTGGCATGGTATATCTTTTTCCAGCCTTTCTCTTTCAGTCTGTATGCATCTTTGTTGGAAAGATGTGTTTCTTGTAAGCAGCAAATAGATGGGTTTTATTCCTTAAGCCAATCAGCCTATCGGTGTCTTTTAACTGGACAGTTCAGGCCATTAATGTTCAATGTGACTAATGATAAGTGGTAACTTTGCCCTGCCATTTGCCAAAGATAAGTTCTAATATATGCTTTGAATGCCCTGTGATCTTTTGCTGTGAGGTTTCCTTCCTTTACCTTCTTTCATATTGATGACCGTGTGTCTGTGTTTCTGTGTGCAACACATCTTTAAGCATCTTTTGCAGGGCTGGACGAGTGGCGACAAATTCTTTCAATTTCTGTTTGCTATGAAAAGTCTTTATTTCACCTTCATTCACAAATGAGAGCTTAGCAGTATATAATATTCTGGGCTGGCAGTTTTTCTCTCTTAGTACCTGGGCTATATCTCGCCATTCCTTCCTAGCTTGTAGGGTTTCTGATGAGAAGTCAGCTGTGAGTCTGATTGGAGATCCTCTGAGAGTAATCTGATGTTTCTCTCTTGCACATTTTAGGATCTTTTCTTTATGTTTCACTGTGGAGAGTTTAATTACAACGTGTCGTGGTGAGGATCTCTTTTGGTCATGTTTATTAGGGGTTCTATGAGCTTCCTGTACTAGAATTTCTCTGTCCTTCTCCAAACCTGGGAAATTTTCTGCTGATATCTCACTAAAAAGGCCTTCTAATCCTTTCTCCCTCTCCATGCTTTCAGGAACTCATAGAACCCTAATGTTGTGTTTTTTAATAGTATCCTGAAGATTCCTGACAATATGTTTTAGATTTCTAATTTCCTCTTCTTTTCTTTGTTCTGACTGTATCCTTTCCTGTTCTCTGTCTTCTAAGTCCGATATTCTCTCTTCTGCTTCACCCATTCTGTTTTTAAGGCTCTCTAATGTGTTTGTCATTTGATCTATTGAATTCTTCACTTCATTATGATTTCTCGTCACTATCACAGTTTCCTGTTGTACTAGTTGTTTCGTTTCATTTTGATTCCTCCTTAATATTTCATTTTCACGAGAGAGATTTTCTATCTTGTCCATTAAGGATTTCTGTAGTTCAAGAATTTGTTTTTGAGAACTTCTTAATGTTCTTATCAATTTTTTGAGATCTGCTTCTTGCATTTCTTCTATCTCATCATCTTCATAATCTTGAGTTGGGGTGTCTTTTTCATTTGGGGACGTCATAGTGACTTCCTTGTTCTTATTACCTCGGTTTTTGAATTTGTTATTTGGCATATTGGAGATATTTGGTTTCTTCACTGTGGTGCTTTTTCTTGTTATACTATGACTCTAGATTAAGTGGACTGTCTGTTTTTGATGGAGCCTTAGAGGCTTGAGATGGGTGTGGCCTGAGAGCTCTGTTTGGTGTGCCAAAGGTGACACTCCCAGGTTAGGCGTGGTAGATCTCTCTCTCTTTCTTTCTTTCTTTCTTTCTTTCTTTCTTTCTTTCTTTCTTTCTTTATTCAAAAGGGAAGTAATTCCACACAGCTGAACGAAGTTGGAGGTAGTTAGCAGGCAAATGATATACCCACAGGAGCCAGAGATCGGAAGCTCTTTCCCAAGGACCACACAGGGAATCTGTTCTGCCCTCAGAGTGGGCTTAAATTCTCCTTCAGTCTCCCACTGGGTTGCCAAAGTTATGGAATTGTAGCGTCTCTGGAGAGTACTCACATGAATTCCGTGAGTTCTCTCCCCCACCGTCTCTTTTTTCACAGTCTCAGTTCAGTAGCACCACAAATTCACTAGGTCCTAATCTCCTGTTAATTCGCCCCGCCCAGAGTCAGGTTTTTCTGCTAGGCTCAGGGCCGGTGCAGACCTGGGTCGCTCTGCTTATGACGTATGTCCAAGATGGCATCTGCTCTTTGTCTTGCTCGCCTTTGAGAGGTGAGCGGAGAGAGAGAAACCCGTGTCTGTATCGGTCACTTTTTTTTTTCTCTCTCTCTCTTCTAGTTAGCCTGGTGAACTTTCCCCCTGGGGTCGTTCCCTCTAGTCTCCTCTTTCCGCTTGCCTGCCAGTGTCTCGGGCTATTGAGGTTCGGCTCACCTTGCGTTCCAGCACTGGCGTGTTGAGTCTGGCACTGGTGTCCCGAACTGTGGGCTCCCACGCTCTCCACGCAGGTCCACTGTGAGTCACGCGTTCCGGAAGAGTTTCTTCTGCTGTTTCTTCCCCTACTCTTCCTTGAACCTGCAGTATCTCCACTTTCATTAAACTATCTCTCCCCGGACTATCAGTGTGCTCCCTTCCTATTCCACCATCTTGCCTAGATCTACTAATGGCCTGGGAAAAAGCATCAATGTTTGGGTCCCTGCCACCCACATGGGAGACCTGGAAGCAGCTCATGGCTCCTGGCTTCAGCCTGGCCCAATCCAGCTGTTGCAGCCATCTGGGAAGTGAACAAGAAGATGGAAGATCACTCTCCCTCTCTCTTTCCCTGTATTTCCCTTTCCGTGTAGCTCTGACTTCCAAATAAATAAGTCTTTTTAAAAAATTTTTATTTAATAGATGTAAATTTCCAAAGTACACTTTGTGGATTACAATGGCTTCCCCCCCATTATTATTCAAATAAATAAGTAAGTCTTAAAGAAAAGTTTATTGACACTTGGTTGGTGGTCTACTATATGGTTTGTCCTGGAGAGTGTTCCATGTGCTGATGAGAAGAGCGTATATTCTGCAGTGGTCGGATAAAGTGTTCTGTAAAAGTCTGTTAGGTCTATTTACTCCATACTAAGTTCTTTTTCTAAAGAATGTATTTATTTATTTGAAAGGCAGTTACAGAGAGGAGAGGCAAAGAGAGAGAGATCTTCCATTCATTAGTCCACCCTGCAAATGGCTGCAATGACTGTGCTAGGCCAGGTCAAAGCTGGGAACTCCATCTGGGTATCCAATGTGGATGGCAGGGGCCCAAGCACTCAGGCCACTAGGTACACTAGCATGGAGCTGGATTGGAAGAGGAGAAGCTGGCACTTGAACTGGCAGTTATCTGGGATACTGGCCTCATTGGCAGCCAGCTCAACCTGCAGTGCCAGGATGCTGCCCCTATAATTTTGTTCTTATATATCTTTGCTGATTTTCTGTCTGGATGATCTGTCCACTGTTGAAAGTAGGGCGCTGAAGGTCCTAACTATTATGGTATTGGAGTGTATGTCTCCCTTTTGATTTAATAATATTTGTTTTTTATATCCAGAAAGTCCAATGTTGGGTGCATATATAAATACAATCTTGTTACACCCTTTTGCTGAATTGATCATCTTGTCCTTGTTTTATGACCTTGTCTCTTTTTATAATTTGTTACTTACATTATGTTTTATCTGATATGAGTGGAGCTACCTCTGCTTGTTTTGGGTTTCCATTTCTATGTAGTATTTTTTCTAATGCTCAACATTATTGTATGTGTGTCCTTACTGGTGAAGTGAATTTCTTGTAGGCAGCATTACATTAGGTATTTTTAAAATACATTCAGCCTGTCTATATCTTTTGATTGGAAAATGTAATACACTTATATTCAAGGTTATTATTGACAGATAAGAATGTAGCCCTATCATTTTTTTGTTTTCAGATTGTTCTGAATATTCTTTATTCCTTTATACCTCTTTTCTGTTTGTTTTTAACTTTCAAACTTTTATCAAGGTATACAAACTTCATGAATTCCATAAATACAAATTTAGAAACATAGGGATTCTTCCCACTTTACCCACCTTCCCTCTCACACTGCCACCCTTCTTCCTCCTCCCTCTCCTAGTCCCATTTTTATTTTTTATCAAGACTTATCATCTATTAACTGTATACACATAAGATCAATCCTATATTAAGTAAAGAGTTCAACAAACAGCATGAAAAGAAAATGTTCCTTAACAGTCTTTGGTGCATGTGCTTGGCTGAGGAGCCATTGGAGTGAAGCTATTATTTGTGGGATTATTACTGAATGCCTTTTTACCTCTTTGATTTGTTTCTCTCTTTCATGTATTTATCAGTGAGTTTAATTATTTCATGTATTTTCACGATAGAAATTATCATCCTTTTGCTTGCAGACATAAGACTCATATCTTGTAAAGTTTACCTTGTAGTGATTAATCCCCTCAGTTTTTGCCTGTCTAAAAAAGCCTTTATTTCTCCTTCACTCCTGAAGAATAATTTTTCTGTATATAGGATGCTTATTTGGCATTTTTTTCTGTGAGGACTTTGAGTATTTCACCCCGTTCTCCTCTGGCTTGTCAGGTTTATGCTGAGAAATCTGCAGTTGGTCTAATGAAGGTTAACTTGTGGGAGTATTTGTCTTATTGCTTGTCTCTTGATGTTTTTAGAGTTATATCTTGTCTTTCACTTGTGGTAATTTGACTATAGCATGCCTTGGCAAAGATCTTTTCTGGTTCAGTTTACTTGAAGCCCTTTGGACTACCTGAATCAAGATGTCCACATCTCTTTCAAAGTTGTGAAATTTTATGCTATTATTTCATTAAATTGTTTTTTAATATCTTATTTTCCTATTTTGGAATTTCAATACTGTGAATATTTGTTAAGATTGTTTCATTTTTTTAAATCTCTCTCTTCTCCTCTCTGAATGGGCTCTAATTTTTTCTTCAAGATTTATTTATCTGTTTCAAAGACAAAGATACTGAGAGAAAGAGAGAAAGAGAGAAAGAGAGAGAGAGAGAGAGATCTCTTCCATCTGCTGGTTCACTCCCCAAGTGGCCACATCAGCCCTGCCTGGGCCAGGCCAAATCTAGGAGCCAGGAGCTTCACCCAGGTCTCCCACATGGGTGCAGGGGCCCAAGTACTTTGGCCATCTTCTCATGCTTTCCCAAATGCATTAGCAGGGAGCGGGATTGGAAGTGAAACAGCTGGGGCTGAGTGGGTTATTTCCAAATACCTGGCTTCAAATTCAGAAATATTTCCCTCACTTGGTCTAGCCTGTTGTGAAAGAGTTCATTGATCAAAGTGCTCAGCTCCAACGTTTCTATTTGGATCTTTTTAGGATTTCTGTTTCTTTGTTGCATTTTCCACTTAGATCATGAAATATTTCCCTCATTTCACTGAATTGTCTATTTTTTTAGCTTTCATTTAGTAGATATAAATTTCCAAAGTACAGTTTATGGATTACAATGGCTTTCCCCTCCATAACTTCCCTCCCACTCGCAACCCTCCCATCTCCCACTCCCTCACCCATTCCATTCACATCAAGATTCATTTTCGATTCTCTTTATATACAGAAGATCAATTTAGTATATATTTAGTAAAGATTTCATCAGTTTGCCCCCACACAGAACACAAAGTGCAAAATACTATTTGAGCACTAGTCATATCATTAATTCACATTGAACTACACATTAAGGACAGAGATCCTGCATGAGGAGTAGGTGCACAGTGACTCCTGTTGTTGACTTAACAAATTGACACTCTTGTTTAAGGCGTCAGCAATTTCCCTAGGCTCTAGTCATGAGTTGCCAAGGCCATGGAAGCCCCAAAATGGAGGAATCTGGAAAACATCATGCTGAGTGAAATAAGCCAGTCCCAAAGGGACAAATATCATATGTTCTCCCTGATTGGTGACAACTAACTGAGCACCAATGGGGAAACCTGGTGAAGTGAAATGAACACTATGAGAAACAGTGACTTGATCAGCTCTTGTCCTGACTGTTGATGAACAACTTAATACTTTATCCCTTAGTATTTTTTTGTTCTACTTAATACTATTGGTTGAGCTATGTAATTAACACACAATGATTCTTAGGTGTTTAAATTTAACTCAAAAGTGATCTCTGTTAAATATGAGTGGGAATAAGAGAGGGAGGGGATGTAAATTTGGGACATGCTCAAGCTGACTTGCTTAATACTTTATCCCTTTTAGTATTTTTTTTTTGTTCTACTTAATACTATTGGTTGAGCTATGTAATTAACACACAATTATTCTTAGGTGTTTAAGTTTAACTCAAAAGCGATCTCTGTTAAATATGAGTGGGAATAAGAGAGGGAGGGGATGTACAATTTGGGACATGCTCAAGCTGACTTGCCCCAAGTGGTGGAGTTAGAAATGTGATGGGATTCCAATACAATCCCATCAAGGTTGCATGTACCAATGCCATTTCACTAGTCCAAGTGATCAATTTCTGTTCACAATTGATCATAATAATAGGTCTGAATTGTCTATTTGTATTCTCTTTATTTAAAGATTTATTTATATATTTGGAAGTCATAGGTATAGAGAGGGGGAGAGACAGATATAGAGAAGGATCTTGAAGCTGCTTGTTCATGCCCCAGATGGATGCAACAGCCAGGATTGGGCCAGGCTGAAGCCAGGAGCCTGGAACTTCACCCAGGTCTCCATGTGTGTGCAAGGGCCAGGCCAGTGTACTTGAGCCATCTTCTGCTGCTTTACCCAGGCCATTATTAGGGAGGTGAATCAGAAGTGTAGCCACCAGAACATGATCTGGGGCACATATAGGATGCCTGTGTCACAGGTGGAGCTTTACCCACTGTGTAACAATGCTGGCCCCTGTATTCTCTTGTAGCTTGCTGAATTTTCTTAGAATTGTTAGTTTGAATTCCTTTTCACGTGTTTCATAGATTTCCTTTATACTGGGGTCTGTTTCTAGAGAAGTGCTATGTTCTTTCTGAGGCTGAATTGATTTTTCATGTGTCTGCTGTCATTATGTTTGTGTCTGCACATATGTTGTAACAGTTGCATCTTCCAATTTTATTTATTCACAGGTGAAGATTTTCATTTAGAAGTACATAGAGTATCGGTTAGGTGTTTTGACTTTGGTTCTGAATGCGCACAAAAAGTGTAACCTTTGTGTGATTTCTCCAGCTACCATAGATGTCAGCAGTATCTATGAATACTTCAATGCACTAGAGTGCAGGTGTTTGTAGTAGTCGTAGTGTTTCTTTGCAGTGGACATAGGCTTCAAAAGGCAGGTGACCATGAGCTTTGTGGAGGTTAGTGATGATAGCAGTAATGGCTGCCGCAATGTTGAGAGCCTAGGCCATGGGGAATGTTCTTAGGCACTATGAAGTTGAACACTGAGGATAGCACAGCCTCTGGCAGTGGCAGCTGCACTGCTAGGGGCATAGGTTGTAAGGGAACACATCTTCAGACCCTGCAGAGGTGAGCACCAGTGCAACATGGTAGCTGCAACACAAGGAGTGCTGGCTACGCAGGGACATGATCTGGGGCCCAATGGAAGTGAGTATCAATGACCATATGGCCTCTGGTGACAGCAAGGATATTGTCTGTCCAGAGGCATTCTCTAAGGCCCCATAGAAGTGAGTGCCATTGTGTTAGGGCCTTTGCTGGTACATTATAATACCAGAGCCACGGACAAATTATGGGTGTGTTCTCACACCCCACAAAAGTGAAGACTAGTGCCACTGGTCCTCCGGAAGCAATAGCTACAAATCTGGAGGTGCGGATTGTTGAGAGATGTGCCCCAAGACTCTACAAAGTCAACAACACGTGGTCTGTGGTGGCAGCAGCCATAGTGCTAGGGCTTCAGACAGGCATGTTGTTGAGCCCCATAGAAGCAAGTACCAATGGCATCAGGGCCTCTGGAGACAGCGACTGTGATGCTGGAGCCATGGGCCATGGAGCAGCCTGTGCTTAGGTCTCACAGGGTAACTACCAGTGGGGTTGGGCCTTTGGCAATAGCAGAAAACCAATCAGTTTCATATGAATTTCCTCAAGAAGGGAGAATGGAAAATCAGAATTGATGGCATGGAAAGCCTAAATGACAACTTTATAATGTGTTAATTTGGCTGGACTGAGCTGAATTTCCCTGAATCTTCTTTCTTGTATAATGTGTGCCACTAGAAAGATTCTTGGGAGATTTCAAAGGTAGGAGGGAAGCAGCAGCTGTTTTGTAGTGCACACATTTGATTGCTCATCTGACTTACCTCACTGTTTTGAATCATCAACCGAAACTGGACTGTGACCTCTCTATCTTTTCCCTGGTTCTTCTGTTGTCTTCCCTAGCTCCATGACCTGGTATCTGTATTTATCTCTGTAATGAAAGGGCCTTGTAGGGCACTTGTTTTAGTGTTCTATGCTTCAGTAAAAAATTACCACTTTAATATGGTTGCTTAAAACAATTTGTTGGGGTGTGTGATTGGTGCAGCACTTAAAGCTTTGATTAGGATGCCAAAACCTCATATTGGAGTATCTGGCTCTGCTCCTGATTTCAATTACCTGTTTATATCACCACTGGAGGCAGCATGTGATATCTCAAGTAGTTGAGTCCCTGCCACCAACATGGGAGGCCTTGATTGAGTTTCCAGCTCCCAGGCATTTGTGGAGTGAAACAGCAGATGGGACTTCTCCCTGTATGTCTGTAGCCCCCTACCTCTCTGCCTCCAAAATGAAATAAAATCTTTTTAGAAGTCAATTTTTTTATCTTACAGTCATGCAAGTTAGATGTTTTGGTCATCTCACTAGAAAAAAATCAAGGTATCTATAGGACTATGTTCATTACTAGAGGTTTTCTAGAAGTAAATCCATGTATTTTCCTTTTCAAATTTCTGGGGGCTGCGCACATTCTTTGGCTCATGGTTATTTCCTTTTTCTGTCATTAAAATCAGTAATGGATTGTCAAGACTCAAACTCATTGCTCTGACACTGACTCTTTTTCTGCTTCCCTCTCGCACATTCAAGGAGCCATGTAATTACATTGGGCACAGCTAGATAACCAATAATAGGTCCATTTCTTTATGGTTATCTGAATAGCAAACTCAATTCCATCTGAATGCCTACTTCTGCTACATATTTATATCATAGTTATAGGATTAAGAGACTAAGATTCAGCCATCTTTGGGATATAATTATTCTGCCTACTTCCATACCCTTGCTATAAAGGTCAGATGTAACAAGAACTGACATGGGTTTCAGTCTATCTATCTGTGTGAGTTCCAGTTTGTTCTTATTCTTTCCCACTTTTTATCTATCTTCACTTCCTGACTGTTCATCCTGGGGGTTTTGAAATCCAGCATCAGATCAGCAACAATAACCTTTAGAGAACAGCTGAATCATCTCTCTTGGTTGCTTAAAGCAGATTTTCTGTAACAAATTATCTATCATCTATCTATCTATCTATCTATCTAATATCTAGTGGTTATTTTTTCTGGTTGAATCTTAACTACTAAAGTATGCAATTCAACCATAAGTAGCTGTAGGTGTAAGGGTAACACACTGATGTCATCATGGTCATTATAGATTAGAAGTAGTATAGCACAAGGTCTATATTCAGAATAATTTAGCTGTAGTAGACATCTTTCCCTTTCTACCTTTCATTACTTCTACTTATATCACATTGGCCAGAACTTGTTGTATGGTCATTACTGATTTCCGTGGGGCAGTAAGAGTGAGAAGTATAATCTACGTTCTTGGAAATATAGGAGAAGCTAATATTAAAGAACTGTTGTAATGTCTACCACAATAGAGGTAAGAGAGAAGTGAAAAAGAAGGAAAGAAGACAATGGCTGGATGACAAAAGGGTTGAAAAGATGGCTTCTGCTTGACTCTCTGCTACTTCAGTTTCAGTAGGAGGCAAACTGCTGTGTCATCCTCTTTTATTTAATCCATTGTTGTCCCTAATGGGGAAAGAAACTTTCCATTAGTGAAGCCTATGATAATAGTATTGATCTGTCAAAGCTGGAAAGAGGCAAATTATGGGAAATTTTTTATATAAACATTTTTCACGATTTTATTCTTTAAAACCCAGGCTGAAATATGAAAATAGAAGGGATATCATGAGATTAAGTACTTTAAACTTCAAAGTGTTTATACTGTTTATAGGCATATACTGCATTTCTTTAAGTATTAAGCAAGTAGATAATCATGGAAATGCATTTGAACAACTTGGAGAATGAAGAAATTAGCACTCTTTCTCATGAAGCAATGAAATCATGAAAGAGGTGAGATTTAACATTCTTTTACTTGAATTAAAGAAAAAAATTTTGGAGGAGGCTCTTTTTTTCTTAGGTGTTAAAAATCTACTAGGAACAGCTATACCTTTTTTTGCCTCTCCATTTTCTACTTTTTCATCTGATTCTAAGTGGAACATAATTAGTTGTGCAACTGTCATCAAATCATATAAGTAATTTCAAAAAATATAATAGTGTATGTACTATCATAGAATTCTGATAAACAATTGGTACAGACAGGTCCTCCTTGTGGAACGTCACAGAGAAACAGTTACTTAGAATTGCCTGGAAATTTGACAGTTTGGAAAATTTTTGAAATTTGGTAAATGCTCACCCTTCACAAATTGGAAAGAGCCTGTCCAATTTATCTTCTTGTCTAACTCCATTCAAAGCTTCTGCATTTGCCCATCAGCTGGAGTGCTGATGTGGCTGCCAGAAGAACACCACCCCCTTCAACAGTACTTATTTAACCACCCACATCCTGGCCAGAGGCCCACTGGCACGCTGGCTCTTCTTTGTGAATCAGGAGGAGAGTGTAAACTCAATCTGCTACACACACAATGGCACATTCTTGGAGCATGGCTGTCTAGACCATTTCCTTCACACAGTGGCTCAAGGGTCTTTTTATGGAATGATTACTGGAACATTAAAATTGTGAATAGTGGCTTCTTCAATGGATTCCTTACCCAGGTCCGACAGTGGCGTTTTAAGTGGTCTTCCACAGATTAGTATGGTCATTAATGTGCCTATTCTTATTAGCTTTAAAGTGATTTTTCTTACAGCTGAAGCTTTTTACCTTTCACCTGTTCTCTCTCTATAAAGGGAGAGGATTTAGTCCCTACCCTTTCTTACTTTTCATTGTAGCTGCTGTTGCTTTTCTAGTCTGGGATATAGATTTTGGAGAAAAATAAAAAATTTAAAACAAGTCCCAGAGACATAGATGTTCCAGTTACTATCTAGGTTTTGAACTAGTTTGAAAAAATTCTAGTATTTGAAAGGACCTTTGATGCCTCTGAACTTCTGGAACTATGTTCATAGCTCCACATTTGTTGGCCAAGCAACTTCATTTCCATGTGCCTTATTTTTCCTATCTCATGAAAGGAAAAAACAAAGAAAAAGAAAATGTGCTCAATCAAGACAATAGCAAAATATGCACTAGGAGTGAGTAGAGGGTGGGCATCTGGCCTAGTGGTTAAGATGTTGGTTAAGATGCCCACATCCCGTATCATAGGACCTGGCTTCAACTCCCACCTCTAGTTCTTGACTCCAGCTTCCTGCCAGTGTAGACTCCAGGAGACAGAAAGTAATGGCTCAAGTTATTGGGTCCCTGCCATCTGGATTGAGTTTCTAGCTCCAGGCTAGAGCATGGCCCAGCCCGGTCACTGTGGCATCTGGGGAATGAAATAAATAGTGGATGAGAGCGCATCTGTCTGCCTCTTGAATAAAAAGTGAGCAAAAGTAAAAAGAAAGGGATCATAACTGAACAGGACGAACATAAAACATACAAATTAAATAATAATGTGTGTAAGATAATACACTTTTTTTGGAGCTTAAAATTATGGCTAACCTTATGTGTGGTTTGGGAAGGCCCATTTTCTCCTAGTATTATAAAAATCTCATTATACATTTTCTCCTACTGCTTTTATGATTCTTTTTGCTTAGATTGTTAACTATGCTGTAATTTATTCCCATGTATGTATTAAGACAGGCATTATGTTCAATTATCTCAACGTCTCTCATTTTATCTTCTAATTAATTTAGAAGATGGCCTTTATCAAATTTGAAATTCCTTGAATTATCTGGATTTTTTTGGGTGCATTGGTTGCCAGGACTATGTTTTCATTACTCTTCTTAAAAAATTTATTAATAAAAAGAGAACAGATTTCAAGTATTTCCTAGATAAAATTCTAAGAAGATAACCTTATTTCCCTCCCTCCCTCTTTTTATTGCATTCTGATATTTGGTAGATCAAATAAAAATATCTTGTCTATTCTTTGAGAGATAAAAGTTATAATCAACATGTCACATTTATTAAGAAATCCCACTTACGATCTGATGGAGATCATAGTTAAATTATATCTGTATCTGTGCAATTTCATATAATTGAACCCCCATGGAAGGACATGTTCTATTCAGCTCTTCATTAGCATCCTTCTATTTTTTTTGAAAAATAAACTCATTTATTTTTCAAATAAATAATTTGAAATGCAGAGCAACAGAGAGGGAGAGAGAGAGAGAGAGAGAGAGAGAGAAAGAGTCAGTCTTCCATCTGTTTGTTCACTCCCTAAATAGCTGGGCCAGGCCAACCAGTAACTCCAACCATGTCTCCCACATGGGTGTCAGGGGCTCAAATTCTTGGTCCATCTTCTCTTGCCTTCCCAGGTGCATTTTCAGGAAGCTGGATCAGAAGCAGAGTAGCTGGGACTCATACTAGCATTCCAATATGGAATGCCAGCATAAACACCTCTAAGATGCTTACTTCAGCCAAACCACAAGTTCCTTATATTATTTTTGTTCTAAATGCCAAATTTTTCAGTGTATTTGTCTTAAAATTAAAAAGTAAGATAATTTCATTGGCTACTTGAATGCAAAATCCTTTTGCATTACAGAATATCAGTCAACAAATGTGATCCGAGAGTAAATGTTGACTTGTTTCTAGACCTGTGAGCTTGTACCCTGGTGGTCAGTAGGGGGTGCTCCTGCAGCAACAGGCCCCTTCTACCTCACTGAATCCTAACACATTTCAAACCATAGGAAGTATTGGCTTATAAATTAGTCACTGCAGTTCTCACACATTCTAACAGTCTCACATCTGTGGGCATTTTATGTAGAAGACAAGTAATGGGAGAAGGTGAGATCTTCAAAGTGTCTTGTAATAGAAGAAGGCCTGTATTATACAAGCACAGAAGGCAGAAAGGGATTATAACAAGTCGTGCTCGGGCTAACAAGGACAGCCTCTGCTTTTAGGGCCCGTTCCTTTGAGCTCCGGTGCCAGAAGACTGCTTTGTGAGCTGTCAGTTTCTTGATCGTAGTTCTTTAAGGGAAAAACGTTCTTAAGTGGGGCTTTAAATAGGGAAGACGTGTTCAGGAGAGCCATGAGTCGGGGACTGTTGAAGGAAAACGGGTCTGGTTGCACACAATCCTCTGGGAAAAGATTTGATTCTGTCTACTGGCTTTGGAACAGCTTTCCTCACGGTTGATGGTGCTGTGTTCAGAGAAGTGTGACCCATTCCACTGGCCTGGCCAATCTGAGCTCAGTGCGGCTCCTCTGTGCTCCCAAACTATCCAGCGCTCATTTCCATTTTGCAAATATTACAATGTATTATATGCACCTGTGTATTTGTTTATATACCCCTCTAGGTTAAGCAATAGGATGGCAGAATCATGTTGTATTTGTCTAACATAGGCGATGGTGTCTTCTTAGCAGAAAATAATTATTTGTTTAATGGATGAAGGAAGGAAGAGGAAGGCATGAAAGCAGAAATTAGCAACAAAGAAACAGGATGTGTCAAAGGATGGTAGATATATAGTATTGGGTGAGTTAATTTTTCAACTACTCCAGAATCTGAAAACAGTAATGAAATTCACGCAGAATATTACTGGGCATAATCTGATATAAATAATAACAACACAAAGCAATTTGTTTCCAATGAAGTTGGTAATAATAATTATTAATGGCAAATGTGTAAGGTGAGCATTACCTCCTTTTTGTGGAATAAAGACCATTTGATGTTTGTGTGGATTGAAGAATTTAACTGCATGATGTAAAAGAGTACTCAAAAGTAGTAGGGTTCCAGAATGTAGTATTCTATGTACAATTTTATTAAAATCATACATGCTACTGAAATTCAAATATTTCAGTGTCAACTGGTAATTACATTGATGTCTTTTATTAAGATAGAATTTTTCTTACCACTGCTGGCTCCCTCTCTCCCTGTCTCTCTCCTTAACATAACCAAGTAAAACATCAGATGTTTATTCATTGAAGAGGTTACTTCAGATGTTTACATTCATGATTCCTTGGGTTACCTTTTCCAGTGATACTACTAACATTATCTTCAAATGACTACAAACCCAAGTTATTTTGAGCATCTTCATTCCTCTGGATAGATAATTATCCAATAATCTGGTCTTTATGAATATTTCTTAGAACCACAGAAGGTTAAATAAATGTTTTAAAATATTCCTATTCAAAAGTTTCATATTGGGATGAATGGTTAGCCTAGAGGTTAAGACACCTCCATTCCCCAATGGAGTACAGGGGTTTGGTGCCTGGCCCCAGCTATTGGTTCCAGCTTCTTGCTAATGCAGAACCTTGGGCAGCAGCAGTAACTGCTTGGGTAATGAAGTTCATACAGGCTATTTGGGAGACCTAGATTGAGTTTCCAGCTCCTGGATTTGTCCTTGGCCATTGCTGGCATTTGGAGAGTGAGCCAGCAGATGAGTTTATGTTTAACAACAACAATAGTAAGTCAGGTTTACTTTGATAAAATAATTATTTTGTTTTTCTATACAACATTGACTTCCTGTATATACCTCAATACTCAAATAAAATTGAAAATCATCTGTGTCAAATGTTCATCCTGACACTAAAATAAAGCACACCATGTTGCCAAAATAGAACAATAAATTATTTTTAATGTGTTAAACACTTAAAATTGTATAACAGAGTAAGCATTTGGTCTAGCAGTTAATATACTCACATCTCTGATAGATATCAGAGTACCTGGGTTCAAGTCCCAGCTTCTTCTCCAGATTTCAGCTTCCTGCTAATGTAGACCCTGAAAGACAGTAATGATGGCTCAAGTAGCTGGGTCCCTGCCACCCCTGTGGGTGACCGAGATGGAGCTCGTGGGTCCTGACTTCAGTCTCAGGCCCAGGGCTGTTATGAGGATTTGGGGACTGAACCAATGGATGGAAGCTCTTTCTCTATCTGCCCCTCAAATAAATAAGATTTAAATTTTTTTTAAAATGCGATCAACATGGAAAAAGTTAAAAGGCCAAAGAAAGGAAAAAAGGAAGGATGGAAGGAAGGAATGAAAGAAAAAAGGAAGGGAGGGTTGTAGGAAAGTATCATTATATTCTTGGAATTGTAACTATGAACTATACTGAATCTATTCCCTTTGTATTACTATGAAGTTAACATGAAAATTGATGGGAATTGTGTTGTGGTAATTGTTATGTATTTGTTGTAGCCTTGAATATCTAATGTATTAGTAAATTCCTTTAAAAATGTAATCAACATGATCATTTTTTTTACCCAAAAACCTTTTATTTAAGGCATACAAACTTCATGCATTTCATAAATACAGCTGTAGGAACATAGTGATTCTTCCCACCCAACATGATCATTGATTATTCTACACTCCATGTTCTTACATTTCATTTAATTAATCATAATTAATAACTCATTAGAAAATTGAAGGAAGTTTATGAGAAAGCAGTATTTAGGAAAATATGTGACTTTGATAAGGTTTGTAAGTATGGGTATGGGCCTCTTTTATTAAAGTATCAGGCCCAAACACTCATTATACATAGGATTATGATACTTCTTGAAAGTGACAAAATATTGATTTGACATACTTTGATTAATGCGATATAAAGTTTTATTTGCACTAATTGATATGATTATTTTCAACTCAAACACAGATATAATTGCTTGATATCTTTATGTTTCAAATAATGCAATGAACAGAAATTAGGAAGGCAAAATCTATTTGTTTTTTTTTAAATCTCTTTTTTTCAACTTTTATTTAATAAATATAAATTTCCAAGGTACAATTTTTGGCTTATAGCACTTTTCCCCCCAAAACCTCCCTCCAACCTGCAACCATCCCATCTCCCACTTCCTCTCCCATCCCATTCTTCATCAAGATTCATTTTCAATTATCTTTATATATAGAAGATCAATTTAGTATATACTAAGTAAAGATTTCAGCAGACTGCACTCACACAGACACACAAAGTATAGACTACTGTTTGAGTAGTAATTTTACCATTAATTTGCATAGTACAACAGAGGTCCTACATGAGGAGCAGGTGCACAATGACTCCTGTTGTTGCTTTAACAATTGACACTCTTATTTATGACATCAGTAATCACCCAAGGCTCTTATCATGAGCTGCCAAGGCTATGGAAGCCTCTTGAGTTTGCCAACTCCGATCTTATTTAGACAAGGCCATAGTCAAAGTGGAAGTTCTCTCCTCCCTTCAGAGAAAGGTATCTTCTTCCTTGATGGCCCGTTTTTTCCACTGGGATCTCACTCACAGTGATCTTTCATTTAGGCCATTTTTCTTGCCACAGTGTCTTGGCTTTCCATGCCTGTGAAACTCTCATGGGATTTTTAGCCAGATCTGAATGCCTTAAGGGCTGATTCTGAGGCCAGAGTGCTGTTTAGGACATCTGCCATTCTATGAGTCTGCTGTGTATCCCGCTTCCCATGTTGGGTCGTTCTTCATTCTAATTCTATCAGTTATTATTAGTAGACACTATTCTTGTTTATGTTATCCCTTTGACACTGATCACTTTGACTAGTAAGATGACAATGGTACATGCCACCTTGATGAGACTGAATTGGAAAAAAAAATCTCTATTAGTATTTCTTGAGCATCTGTTCTTGAGGTTAAAGCTTAATCCTGAATCAGAAATCTAGAATTCAAATTCCAGCTGTACCACTTGGAGTTGAGGGGCCTCAGGCATAGGACTCTAAGCTTCAGTCTTCTTATCTGGCATATTCCTTTAAATAATTACAATCACTATTTCTTAAGGTTTCATAGAGTTTTAAATGAGGTAATCCATGTAAAGCTATTTACACAGTGCCTAACATATGGTGAACTTTCAATAAGTGTTACCTATTATATTCTTTTTTTTTAACTTTTATTTAATGAATATAAATTTCCAAAGTACGGCTTATGGATTACAATGGCTTCCCCCCCATAACATCTCTCCCACCCGCATCCCTCCCCTTTCCCACTCCCTCTCCCCTTCCATTCACATGAGGATTCATTTTCGATTCTCTTTATATACAGAAGATCAGTTTAGTATACATTAAGTAAAGATTTCAACAGTTAGCTCCCACACAAACATAAAGTGAAAAATAATAGATGATTTTTTAAATGATGATGAAATCAGATCAGACCTATTGTCATGTTTAATCCCAGTGAGAGTCAAGTTGGGAATTGATCATTTCTTCTTTTTTTTTTTTTTTTTTTTTTTTTTTACAGAAGATCAGTTTAGTATACATTAAGTAAAGTTTTCAACAGTTTGCACCCCCATAGAAACACAAAGCGAAATATACTGTTTGAGTACTCATTATAGCATTAAGTCTCAATGCACAGCACATTAAGGACAGAGATCCTACATGAGGAGTAAGTGCACAGTGACTCCTGTTGTTGACTTTACAAATTGACACTCCTGTTTATGGCATTAGTAATCTCCCTATGCACCAGTCATGAGTTTCCAAGGCTATGGAAGCCCCTTGAGTTCTCCGACTCTTATCTTGTTTAGACAAGGTCATAGTCAAAGTGGAGGTTCTCTCCTCCCCAGAGAAAGGTACCTCCTTCTTTGAAGACCTGTTCTTTCCACTGGGATCTCACTCACAGAGATCTTTCATTTAGGTTTTTTTTTTTTTTTTTTTTTTTTTTTTTTTTTTTTTTTTTGCCAGAGTATCTTGGCTTTCCATGCCTGAAATACTCTCATGGGCTTTTCAGCCAGATCCGAATGCCTTTAGGGCTGATTCTGAGGCCAGAGTGCTGTTTAGGACATCCGCCATTCTATGAGTCTGCTGAGTATCTCGCTTCCCATGTTTGATCACTCTCCCCTTTATTTATTCTATCGGTTAGTATTAGCAGGTACTAGACTTGTTTATGTGCTCCCTTTGACTCTTAGTCCTTTCATTATGATCAATTGTGAACTGAAATTGATCACTTGGACTGGTGAGATGGCATTGGTACATGCCACCTTGATGGGATTAAATTGGAGTCCCCTGATATGTTTCTAACTCTACCATTTGGGGCAAGTCAGCTTGAGCATGTCCCAAATTGTACATCTCTCCCCTCTCTTATTCCTACTCTTATGTTTAACAGGGATCACATTTCAGTTAATTTTCAACACTTAAGAATAACTGTGTATTAATTACAGAATTAAACCAGTCATATTAAGTAGAACAGACAAAAAAACTACTAAGAGGGATAATGTATTAAGTTGTTCATTAACAGTCAGGGCTATGCTGATCAAGTCACCATTTCCCATAGTGTCCATTTCACTTCAACAGGTTTCCTTTTTGGTGTTCAGTCAGTTGTCACCGATCAGGGCGAACATATGGTATTTGTCCCTTTGGGACTGCCTTATTTCACTCAGCCTGTATATTCTAACCATTATTCTATGTCCATGAGATAGAACAAAAATTAATACATTGCTTATGTTTTTCAATAGTAATATCTTATTTATTTTATCAAAAACCCTGGACTGTTTGTAGCAGATTGGAATACTACAAATGATTCCTTTCAGAATATTCCCACTTATAAAATGTTCCTTTCATATAGACCTATAAATTATATTTAATATGGGACATGCTTATATTTGATTAATTTTTATTGAAAACCACACAAAAAATTGCATGGCTTAGTGAATGGTTATGATGAAAACAGCCTGGTAACTATCACTCACTTAAGAAATGGAATATTGGCAGCTTCCCCAGAAATACTTCTGTGGACATGCCTCAATCACAGCACCTCTCTCCCTCAAAAAGTAACCGCAATCTTGATGCATATGTTAAGCACTTCCTTGTATTTCCTTAGGATTTTGTCAACCAAGTAAACATCCCCAGAAGCTATACAGTTCTGTTTTTAAAAACTTGCTTTTCCAATTATGCCTCTTTTAACCTAAAGGTTCCTCAGTTGTTCCTTTTTTTTCTTGTACTATGTCTCTGAAGAACCCAGAACATTAGAACTTCCAGAGCCCAGAGTCTGGATTTTGCTGACTATATATGCAAGGTGCAGTTCCACATGTTCCTCGTTTCTCTCCATAATGTGCAGATTGGTAGGTCAATATTTGATCAGACTCAAGTTCAGTCCATTTGGCAAAAATAAGGTTTTAATTAGGAGATACATCATATTTGATTGTTGCTCTTTTCAATGTCTATAACAATTGTTAGTCAAAGCTTAGAGATAGTGCAATTCTATCATTTCATTTTCATTTATTAGTTGGTATCATTTTATCAGGTGATATTTTCTCTAATTTAGTATTTGATTACTCACTACTACATTCCCAAAGGAGAGGCAGAATGCTTTATTATTTTATTTACTCAATTTTCGAGATAATGAAATGGTTCACTATCACCCTCAAAAAATGATCAGTTAGTTTTATTTTAAATGTAATCACAAAATTCTGGATTTAGAGTATTTTATGAATTTCAATTGACTGTAAATTTTATTCTTCTTGGGCTTGGCATTTTGGTTCAGCAGATGAAGTCACCATTTGTGATACTGGCATCCCATGTAAGTGTGCCAGTTTGAGTCTCCACAGCCCTGCTTTTGATCCAGCTCCCTGCTGGTGTGCCTGGTAAAGCAGTGGAAGATGACCCAAGTACTGGGATCCCTGCCATCTATGTGGGAAACCCATATGGAGTTCCTGGCTCCTGGATGTGTTCTGGCCCAGTCCTGGCTGGCTGCTGTGTCCATTTGGAGAGTGAGCCAGTGGATAGACGATCAATATCTCTCTCTTTCTCTCTCTCTCTCTCTCCCTCTTTATATGTCCCTCTGTTTTCAAATAAGTAAAATAAAATTTTAATAAAGATTTATCCTTTTTGATACTTTCATTATCTAATCTTTGCCAATAGCAGTTTCTTTCAATTTGGATCTCATGTTTTGTTTTTCTTTGTTTAATTTTGATTAGCTTTTAACACATTAAATGTAATTTGTAGGCCGGCGCCACAGCTCACTAGGCTAATCCTCCGCCTTGTGGCGCCGGCACACTGGGTTCTAGTCCCAGTCGGGGCGCCGGATTCTGTCCCAGTTGCCCCTCTTCCAGGCCAGCTCTCTGCTGTGGCCACGGAGTGCAGTGGAGGATGGCCCAAGTACTTGGGCCCTGCACCCCATGGGACACCAGGATAAGTACCTGGCTCCTGCCATCGGATCAGCGTGGTGCGCCGGCTGTAGCGTGCTGGCCGCGGCGGCCACTGGAGGGTGAACCAACGGCAAAAGGAAGACCTTTCTCTCTGTCTCTCTCTCTCACTATCCACTCTGCCTGTCAAAAAAAATGTAATTTGTAGTTACAGTTCTAATATAATGATATTTCCTTCTTCCCTTCCTCCCTTTCCCTTTACCTCTTCCACCCACCCCCATTCCTTCTCCATTTTTTTTTTTTTTTGGTTTTTGAGATAACACATTTTAAAATTATATTACAGTAAAAAGGCTTAATATTTCACTGAATGAGAAGTTTATCAAGTAAAAAGCAAAATATCCTAGTTTAGTAGGGATATAGACAATAACTATAAACATTTGAATGAAAAAATAACCATTTCACCCATATACAGTAAATTTTAAAGTAATCACAGATCATTAAAACTATAATAGTTAACATTCTTAACTATGGCTTTGACAAATGTATAAAACAAAGTTTTATAAAACTATATTTGTAGCAATACTGATAAAAATAGATGTTTCTTTTTTCATTTTTTAAATTTTAGCTTCCACATATAAGGGAGAACTTGTGGTATTTGTTTTTCCTGGTCCAGCTTATTTCATTCAACATGGTGTCCTCCAGTTGTGTCTATTATGCTGCAAATGGTAGAATTTCATTCTTTTGTATAGCTGAAAAATAATCCATAGTGTATATATACCATCTTTTCTTTATCTGATGAAGGACACTTTGGTTGGAATTTTGGCTGTTGTGAACAATGCTGTTATAAACATGATGGTTTCCATATTATCATTCTCTCAAATGCTCTTTCCTGGCTTTGTGCTATGACAAAATATATCAGGTTTTGTTGTGCATTTCTTGCTCCAGATCCAGAACAAGCTATATCTCCAAGAAGTCTCAGAACTTTTTAATAGACAATAGTATATAAAGACCAAAATCTAGTCTCTATGATTACTCATTAGAAACGAGTTAGTTATTGTTTCAAATTTCTTCTCAGTAAATTGATTTGAACATTTATAATTCAATCACAGGACTAAAAGGATTTTATTTTATATTTCAGTTTCCCCTCTCTATTTGTATCTTCTTTCTTCTACACTGAGAGTACTGATTCTCAAGGAATTAAGAACTGATAGATTTCGAATGTCCCAGAATACTCATGTCACAGAGAATAACAGAACCAAAATCACCATTATGATTACTGAGAACATTTAAATTTGTTTCCTCATGCTCTCTTCATTTTTGTGCTACCTTTTTTTTTCAAAAAAGATTGTACTTCTGTATATCTTTTTCTGTCTCTTTTTCTCTCAACAACTCTCAAATAAATTTTTTAAAAGACACACACACACATACACAAATGGAAAAATCATTCATTTTCATGGATTTGGAAGAATTATCATCAAAATGTCCATACTACTGAAAGCAATTTACAGATTCAATTAAAATATTCTTCTCAGATTTAGAAGAAGTGATGCTAAAATTCATGTGGAAATACAAGAAACCTGAAAACTAAAGCAATCTTAAACAACAAAAACAAAGTTGGAAGCATCACAATACCAGATTTTAAGACATACTACAGGGAACTTATAATCAAACCAGCCTGGTACTGGCACAAAAATATACATATAGGCCAATGGAACAGAATAGAAAGCTCAGAGAAATCCATGTACCTACAACCAACTAATTTTTGAAAAAGGAGCTAAAATGAAGCCCTGAGCAAGAACAGTCTCTTCAACTGATGCGGCTGGGAAAACTGGATCTTTGCATGCAGAAATATGAAACAAGACCCCTACCTTACACCTTATACAAAAATCAACTCAAAATGGACGAAGGATCTAAATCTATGACCTGATATCATCAAATGACTAGGGAAGAACATTGGGGAAACTCTGCAAGACATTGACATGGGCAATGTTTTCCTAGTAAAGACCCCCGAATGCATAGCCAAAATAGAATGGGATTACATTAAGCTAAGCTAAGAAGCTCCTGCACTGCAAAGTTAACACTCAACAAAGTTACGAGGCAGCTAACAGAATACAGGAAAATATTTGCAAACTATGCATTTGACAAGGGATTAATATCCAGAATCTATAAGGAGCATAAGAAACTCAACAACAAGATAAACTATCCAGTTAAGAAATGGGCAAAGGATTTGAATAGGCATTTTTCAAAAGAGGAAATTCAAATGGCCAACAGACACATGAAACAATGTTCAGTATTATTAGCCATGTGTGAAATGCAAATAAAAACCACAATGAGGTTTCACCTCACCCCAGTTAGAATGGCTCTCATACAGAAATCAAAAAACCATTAAAGGCTGGCAAGGGTATGGGGAAATATAATACACTGTTGCTGGCAATGTAAACTGGTGTAGTCATTATGGAAGATAGTATGGAGTTACCTCAGAAATCTGAAAATAGATTTACTATATGACCCAGGCATCCCACTCCTGGAAATTTACTCAAAATTAAATCAGCATATGAAAGGGTTATCTGTACCCCCATGTTTATTGCAGCTCAATGAAAAATAGCTAAGACATGGAATCAACACAGATGCCCATCAAATGATGACTGGATGATGCAAATGTGTGTGTGTGCGCACACACACACACAATGGAATACTACTCAGCTGTAAAAAGGAATAAATTGTCTTTTGCAACAAAATGGATGTGATTGGAAATCATTATACTTAGTGAAATAAGCCAGTCCCCAAAAGACAAATATCATTTGTTCTCCTTGATCAGTGGTAATTAGTAGAGTCTAAAAACATTTAATGCATATGAGCAAAATTGACATTTTGAAACTGACTATTGTTTAAGGCCCTTATCTCTACTTTTGAGGCAGTGTTATTTTCTTCTTTCTATTTGTTGGATTCTAAGAAAAAATAAGAAAGGAGGAGGAGGGAGAGTAGGAGCAAGGGAGGGAGGGTAGGGTAGGAAGTATCACTATGCTCCTAAATCTGTATATATGAAATACATGAAATTCATTCTGCTCATGTAAGTAAAAATATTATTTAAAAATTGCATTGTAGTTATTATATTCTATGGTATATTTCTCATGCAATCTTAGTTCTATGAGTAACAGTGCACTTAATGCTCATTCTCACTTATTATGGCAATGTCCCTATGGTCATTGTAGCTCTTTGAAGCTCATTATTTAATGAATTACAAAGACAGGAATTCCAGACTGACATGGCTACAGGTATCTTGATTAAAACCACCATTTTGCCTTCTCAGTGACCTGGCAGTCATCCCAAATCCTGTGGGATAAGTCAGATTGTTAAGATAATCTACCAGTCTTACCTGACCCTGGAATCTCTCATGTGAATATTTCTTGAGAAAGCTCAGGTACATTCAGATTGGCCATAGGCTATCTTGGTGAACTTAGCATAAAAACATATTTTCTCCTGCTGGTGGCATAGGAGTTCCTCTTGCCTTGCTGCCACCCAAGATGTACTTCTGCTCATAAATTCCTAATAAATCACATGCTGTATAATCATGGATTTATCTACCTCTTTGTTCAGTCCCTCTACATCTTCTAACTTTGGTGAGCTGTTCTCATGTACTGGATTTTCTGAAACAAAGGGCCAATGGGAATGACATTTCCTGATTTCCTACACATTGGTATCAGTTTGTCTATGGAATTTATATACTTCACATTTTATTCCCTTGAGTGTGTTAAATGTGTTACTTTGTTTTTCTTTCTATGATGATGGGTTGCTGCCAAGAAAAGAACTTCCAGTCATTTGTGACATGGGTAACTCTAGAGGAGATTATGCTAAGTGAAACAAATCAGGCACAAAAAAATAAATGCCACATGATCTTACCTGTAGGCAGAATCTAATAAAGTCAAATTCATACAGGCAGAGAGTACAATGTTGATTACCACAAATCAAAGGTGTAGGGATACAGGAGATGCAGTCAAAGGATATAAAAAACGCATTAAATAAGAATAGTGGTCAGCATTGTAGTGCTGTGGGTTAAGCCACTGCCTGTAACGCCACATCCTATTTGCTGGTTTGAGTTCCAGCTGGTCCACTTCCAATACAGCTCCCTGATAATTCGCCCAGGAAAGCAGGAGATGACAGCCCAAGTGCTTGGACACCTTCAACCCACACAGGAGACCCATATGGGGTTCCAGGCTCCTGGTTTCCACCTGGCCCAGCTCTGGCCATTTTGGCCATTTGGGGAATGAGCCAACAGATGGAAAATGTGTCTCTCTTACTCTCCTTCTCTATGTAACTTTGTCTTTCAAATAAATAAATAAACCCTTAAAAGAAACCGAGAAAGAATTCGGGAAAATCTCTTGTACAACATGGTGATCATAGTGTAACAATATTACAGCATATACTTGAAAATTGCTAGGACAGTAATTCTTAAATATTTCTGTCACATAAAAATGTGCTAGGTGAAAGTTTGGTTAATTGACTTGGATTACTCATTCCACAATGCATGCATACATCAAAATATGATATTATATGCCATAAATATGTAAAATTTTCTGCAATAACATGAATTTTTAAAAGACTGATATTATAACTTTTTCCCTTACAAGTCTTATGACATTTTTACATAGATGCAAAGAAAGATTTTTTCTTTTTTTAAAGTACATTACTGCTATTGAATTATGTGTAGACTTGGCAAATCTATTTCTGAATTTTTAAGAAATCTCATTACAAGGCAATTACAAGATGGTGGGTTAGGAAATGATGTGATGTGCTAGATTAAGGAAAAACAGTGAAAGAAAGGTGTGTAGAAAGTGCACTTTTTGGCGAGAATAGGAGAGAAAACCACACTAGAAATCCTAAAAGAGGTGGAGGAATCCCATGGTTCTGTGTGGAGGATGCAGACACACAGTACAAACACAGAAACAGGGCTTGATGGCCGTGGCCAAGAGTCTGAGTGGGCAGCAGCTTGGAGACGGGGTGAGACTGGACCACAGCAACCTATGGCAATGTAACTGAAGGGAGAGTATGGCATGAGTCTGGACTGAAGCCCTGCTGGCTAGTGGTCGCTAGCAGTTGCCCGTGGACCCAGTAGAAGCAGGGGCATGTTTGTCTTGCTGCAACTTTCCCACAACGGCAACAGCTGCCCAGCTGAAAAAGGGTAGGTGCCATTCTGGGTCTAGGCGGCAGCTGTGCAAGCCTTTGTATATGCACAAGAACTGGCTTGGACAGGACGCCACCTTCACAGCAGTGCTCAAGGCAGTGGTGGAGCAACATTCAGCCAGTGGCTCTTGTGTACCCATGTGATCCAGTGATTCTAGCAAAGGGAACAATGCACAGTCCCCACTGACTTTGAGTCTAGCTGGGAGGTGACTGGGCAACCATGTAGTACATAGTATGGTGAGGCACCTGCAGCCTCGCAGGATCAAGACACCAGGATGGAGCGGTCTCAGGGAACATTTGCCTTTCTGGGAAGGCTGGAGGGGAAACCAAAAGCTCTGCATCCAGCAACTGTGGGCACCCTGTATGCTGGGACCATGGGGACTCTGGTTACGTGAGAAGGTGCTGGGAGTAGCTGGTCTCTGGCAATCACCAGCAGCAGCTCCACATGCTCACTGTGCTCACAGTTAGGACTGCACAGATCATTTATGAGGTTCATACGATGGCATGGAACACACATGGGGGTAACACTTGGGCACTAATATCTACAACTCCCAACTTGGCTTGTACCTGGGATACTCGCCCCCATTTGGAGCACTGAGCAGAGCTCCCTAGCCACATCCACCATGCACCTCTTGATATTCAATGAATGTACAGACATCCCAAGAAGCCACAAAGATAAAAGCCATCAGAGGAAAAAAAACCCCAAAAATCAACTCCGCAAATGCCTAAAAACTAGTGCATAAATTCAAGAATCAAGAATAAGGAAGAGGGGCAGGTGCTGTGCTACAGTAGATTAAGCATCCACATGCGGCACTGGCATCCCATGTGGGCATGGGTTCTATCTCCAGCTGCTCTGCTTCCTATCCAGCTTCTTGTTGATGTGCCTGGCAATGCAGTAGAACATGGCTCAAGTTCTTGGGCCCCTGCACCCACACAGGAGACCTGGAAGAGGCACCTGGCTCCTGGCTTCAGATCAGCTCAGCTCTGGCAGTTGTAGCCATTTGGGGAATAAACCAGAGGATGGAAGATCTTTCTCTCTGTCCCTTCCTTTCTTTGTCTGTAACTCTGCCTATCAAATAAATAAATAAATCCTAAAAAAAGAATAAGGAAGACAGCATGATCCCCATACCAAAGGAAAACAACAACATTTCAATATTAGAGTAGGAAGAGATAAGATTGAGGAAATGCTGGAAATGGAATCCAAAAAATTAATCATAGGACTACTCAAAGGCAATCAGAAGCAAATCCATGAATTAAAGGAAATCACATATGATATGAATGAAAATTTTCCCCATGAAATTGAGATTTTAAAAAGAAATCAAAATGAAATATTATAAATGAAGAATTCAGTAAATCAATAAAAAATGCAGTGGAGAGCCTTAAGATCAGAATTGGTGAGGCAGAAGAAAGAATATATGAAATAGTAGACAAATCTCTGGAAATTTTACAGTCACACACACAAAAAAAGAAGAAGAAACTAGACAACTTAAAAACAGTATTGGAGAAATATGGGATACTACTAAATGACCCAACATACGGGGCTTGGGAGTTCCTGAAAGTGTGGAAAAAGCGAATGGATTAGAAGGCTTATTTAGTGAAACAATTACAGAAAACTCCCCCAATTTGGAGAAAGAAAGGGACATCCAAATAGAGGAGACACGTAGAACTCCTGACAGAATAAACAGAAAATGCCTTCACCACAACACATTCTAGTCAAACTTTCCATAGTAAAACAAAGAAGAAAAATGCTAAAGTGTGCATTAGAAAAATGCCAGATTACTTTCAAAGGATCTCCAATTAGACTCACAGCACACTTCTTATCAGAAACCCTACAGGCTAGGAGAGAATAGTGATATATTCCTAGTCTTGAGAGAAAAAAAACTGTCAACCCAGGATAGTATATTCGCAAAGCTCTCATTTATGAATGAAGGGGAAATAAAGACCTTTCCCAACAAACAGAAACTGAAAGAATTTGTTGCCATTCAAACAGCCTTACAAAAGATGCTTAAGGACGTGCTACACAAAGAAAAACATTAAGATAGCCATCATTATGCAAGAATGTGAAGGCAGAAAACCCCCCAGTTAAAGTAAAAAATAAATTCAAAGTAAACAATATAAATATTTATGGAAAAATGGCTGGGCCAAGTCGTTACTTATCAATAGTCACCTTGAATGTAAAGGGCCTCAACTTTCCAGTTAAAAGATGTGGAGTGGCTGAATGGATTGAAAAAGAGACCAATCTATTTGTTGCTTACCAGAAACACATCTCACCAACAAAGACACACACAGACTGAAAGTGAAAGGATGGAAAAAGATATTCCATCCTAGTGTAAAGCAAAGAAGAGCTGGTGTTGCCAATCTTCATATCAGACAAAACAGACTATAACATAAAAATTGTTAAAAGAGATGAAGAAGGGCACTAAGTAATGATTAATGCATCAATTCAACAGGATAATGTGACTATAATAAATGTATATGCACCCAATTACAGGGTGTCTGGCTATTTAAAAGAAATGTTGATTTTTTTTCCTCAGCAGAAATGGGAGAGGGGAGATCTCAGAGAAAAGTCTTGCCCACATCTGCTGTTTATTTTACTAATGTAGACAGCAGAGACTTTCTTCTTATGAAAGGACAGCTTTTCTGAGCCATTGTTGTATCCACAGAGGTCTGCAGTTTCTCTGAACAACCAACTCAAAATATGTGAAAAAATACATTTGGTGTGGAATATTTAACTCCCTCACCACTCTGGTTTGGTTTGACCTGGTCTGCCAAGGCCTTGTGCAGGAAGTTGATACAAATCAGCGACCTCCCACAGATTTTAACACCTCACAAATTTGACATCTTTACAAATCTTTACTAGCTCCATAGTTTCGTACATTAATCTATGTATTTGTCATTTTCTTTGCTAATGTTCCTTTTGAGATGATTTTGATACAGACCTAGCTATCTTAATCTTTACTGCAGGTTCTTGTCTCCTATAGGGATAAGAATTCAAAGTGGAGGTGTACAAGAATGCACAGTGAGGAATTTTCAAGATTACAGAATTGGGAAGGTCAAATCTAGGGGAAGATAGTTAAAAAAAAAAAACAGAGAGAGTGCAATCCTATGGAAGAGTTAGGGAGAAAATGGCAGAGGAAACTCCACAAAAATTAGAGGGACACTGTGGAACTATGCGGAAGGTGTGGACATGCAGAACTCAGGAACCCAGAAGTCAAGAGCCTCAGCACTAGCTTTAGAGTGAACTGAGACCAAGTTCCAGCAGCCCAAGCCACTGGCAATAAAACTATGGGAAAATTCTGGCATGAGTCTGCCTTGCAGCCCTTTGGGTGACACTGTACCTGCAAATCTAGAGGGGAAATACAAGAGAACACTCTCTCCCCAACCACCCTGCATCGGCATCCTATAACTAGCCAAGAGAGGGTAGGCGGCATTCTGGACGTATGTAACAGTTGCACCAGCTTGTGTCCACGTGCCCAGAAACTGAGGGGAGGTGCCTGAGCCTGGCTGGGAGAATTGAGAGGGAGCTGGGAGCTCGTGACTGTGGCAGGATTGTGTGCCAGGACTGTGAAAACACTGTGGCAGTGTGGGAGGGGGCAGGATGTGGCTAGGACTTTGGAAAGTCACTGTGGGTAGCTGCAGATGCTCAGGGCTCCCTGCTTCCATGATGAGAGTCACTGATGCAGGATCCATCTTCACACCAAGGACTGCACAGATCCTTTGTGTGGTTCTTGTGGCAGCACAGATGAAAATGTGTACCTACTGGGGCTAGGGCCCAGGATTTGGTCTCCTTTGAGGAGAGGAGGTGAGCATGAATATACACCAACAGAGCAGAACAAACTTATCCCTCTGATAAAAATTAAAAAGAGGAGTTTTACCATGCCCAACTTGGGTATCATTGTGGACACTCCCCTCACCTTAGGGCACTGAACAGAGCTCCCTGACCACACCCAGCAAACACCTCTGGGTATTCACTGAGTGAGTGGATCTCCATTTTTTTAAGATGTATTTATTTGGCTGGCACCGTGGCTCAATAGGCTAATCCTCTGCCTAGGGGCGCCGGCACCCCAGGTTCTAGTCCCAGTCAGGGTACCGGATTCTGTCCCAGTTACCCCACTTCCAGGCCAGCTCTCTGCTATGGCCCGGGAGTGTAGTGGAGGATGGCCCAAGTGTTTGGGCCCTGCACCCCATGGGAGACCAGGAGAAGCACCTGGCTCCTGCCATCAGATCAGCGCGGTGCGCTGGCTGCGGCGGCCATTGGAGGGTGAACCAATGGCAAAAGGAAGACGTTTCTCTCTGTCTCTCTCTCTCACTGTCCACTCTGCCTGTAAAAAAAAAGATGTATTTATTTATTTGAAAGTCAAAGTTACACAGAGAGAGGAGAGGCAGAGGTCTTCTATCCACTGGTTCACTCCCTAATTGGCTACAATGGCTGGAGCTGCATTGATCTGAAGCCAGGAGCCAGAAGCTTCTTCCAGGTCTCCCACAAAGGTGCAGGGGCCCAAGAACTTAGGCCATCTTCTACTGCTACCCAGGCCATAGCAGAGAGCTGGATAGGAAGAGGGGCTGTCAGGACTAGAACCGGCACCCATATGGGATGCTGGCCCTTCATGTCAGGGTGTTAACCCACTGCGCCACAGCGCTGGCCATGAGTGGATATTCCCTTACGCCACAGAGGTATAGTTCAAAGATAAAAGCCATCACAGAGAAAAAAAAATACCAAAAAGCAATGCCACAAATGCCTAATAATAAATGCAGCAATTCAAGAAATAAGAATAAGGAAGTCAACATGACAGACCCCAAAAGAACTCAACATTCAAAACAAGAATGTGAAGTTGAAGAGATTGGAAAAATGCCAGAAATAATTCAAATAAATGATCAGAGGATTACTTAGAAGTAATGAGAAGCAAATTCATGAACGAAATAAATCCGTACATGACATGAATGAAAAATTTTCCAAGGAAATTGAGAGTCTAAAGGGAACTCAAAACAAAATATTGGAAATGAAGAATTCAATAGATCAAATAAAGAATGCAGTGCAAAGCCTTAAGAAAAGACTTAGAGATGCAGAAGAAAGAATATCTGAGTTAGAATACAAATCTGTTGGAAATTTTATCATCAGACCAAAATAAAGAAGAAATTAGGAAAGTAAAAAACAGCGTCAGAGATATATGGGATACTATCAAATAACCCAATGTATGGGTCTTAGGAGTTCTTGAAGGCAAAGAAAGAGAGAATGAATTGGAAGGTCTTCTTTGTGAAATAATTACAGAAAACGTCCCTCCTTTGGAGAAAGAAAGGGATGTATCAGTACAGGAATCACATAGAACTCCTACTAGACTGATCTCCACGATGACACATGGTAGTCAAATTCTCCACCATAAAACATAAAGAAAATTTTCTAAGTGCATGAGAGAAATGCCAGATTATTTTCAGAGGATCTCCAATTGGACTCAGAGCTGACTTCTCATCAGAAACCCTACAGGCTTCGAGGGAAGGGTGAGATATATTCCAAGCCTTAAGAGAAAAATATGTCAACCTAGAATATTATGTCTTGTAAAGCTCTCATTTAGGAATAAAAGCAAAACAAAGATCTTCCATACAAACAGAAATTGAAAGAATTTGCCACCTTATCCAGCCTTACAAAAGATGCTTAATGATTTGCTACACAAAGAAATACAGAGACATGATCATCATTATAAAAGAAGGTGAAGGCAGAAAGTCCTCTAGTAAAAGTACAAAGGAAATCCAAAGTAAATAACAGGAATATTTATGGGAAAATGGCAGGACCAAGTCATCAGTTACCAATAATTTTCATGAATGTAAATGGCCTCAACCCTCCAGTTAAAAGAAACAGAGTGGCTGAATGAATTAAAAAAAAAATCTATTTTCTGCCTACAAGAAACACATCTCACCAACAAAAACACACAGACTGAAAGTGAAAGATATTCACTTTCAGTGAAATAGATATTCAATGTTAACAGAAACCAAAAAAGAGCTGGTGTAGCCATCCTAGTATCAGACAAACTAGACATTAACGCAAAAACTGTTAAAAGAGACAAAGAATGGCACTATGCAATGATTAAGGGATCGATTCAACAGGCAGAGGTGACTATTGTAAACATATATGCACCTAATTACAGGTCACCTTGCTACTTAAAGGAAATGCTAATGGATCTAAAAGGAAATATAGACTCTAATACAATCATAATGGGGGACTTCAATACTCCACTTTCAACAATGAACAGATGAACTAGACAGAAAATCAGGAATGAAAGAGTTAATCAAAACTATACACCAATGGATGTAACAATATCTATTGAATTTTTCATCCTAGAGATGCAGAATACAAATTCTCACAGTGCATGGAACAGTATCTAGGATAGACCAAATGCTAGGCCATAAAGCAAGTCTCAGAAAATTTAAAAAAACTTGAAATCATACCAGGTATCTTCTCTGACCACAATGGAATGAAGCTAGAAATCCACAACTCAAGAATCTCCAGATCATATGCACATATATGGAGACTGAATAATATACCCCTGAATGAACAGTGTGTCACTGAAGAAATCAAAAGAGAAATAAAAAAATTCTGAAAATTAATGAAGCTGACAATAGAACATAAGAACATACCAAAATTTATGGGATACAGCAAAAGCAGTGTTAAGAGGAAAGTTTATAGCAATTGATGCCTATATCAAGAAATTGGAAAGGCACCAAATAAATGTGCTATCAATGCATCTCAAGGATCTAGAAAAACAACAGTAAACCAAACCCAAAATTGGTAGGAAGAAAGAAATAATTAAATTTAGAGAAGCAATAGACAAAATTGAAACAAAAAAAAGACAAAAGGTCAGTGAAATGAAAAGCTGTTTTATGAAAAAAGAAAATTGACACATCACTGGCCCAACTAGCAAAAAAGAGGGAAAAGTCTCACATCGATAAAATTAGAGATGAAAAAGGAAATGTAACAAGAGACACTACAGAAATAACAATAATTATAAGAAATTACTATAAAGAGCTATATGCCAAAAAATAAGGAAACCTAGAAGAAATAGATAGATTCTTGGACACAAACAACCTACCTAAATTGAGCCATGAAGACAAAGAAAACAAACAGAACAACAACCAATTCATAAATAGAATCAGTAATAAAGGCCCTCCCAGCAAATAAAAGCCTAGAACCAGATGGCTTCACTGCTGAATTCTACCAGACATTTAGTTAACAACTAACTCCAATCCTAAAGCTATTCAAAACAATTCACAGGAGAGATCATCCCAAACTCCTTCTACGAAGCCAGCATCACCTTAATTCCTAAGCCAGAAAAAGATATAACAGAGAAAGAGAACTACAGAACAATTTCTCTGATGAACATAGTCACAAAAATCCTCAACAAAATACTAGCCAAAGGAATCCAACAACACATCAAAGAGATCGTTCACTCTGACCAACTGATATTTATCCCTGGTATGCAGGATGGTTCGACATTCACAAATCAATCAAGTGATACATTACATTAACAAACTGAAGAACAAAAACCATGATTATCTCAACAGATGCAGAGGAAATATTTCATAAAATACAATATCCTTTCCTGATGAAAACCTTAAGCAAATTGTTATGGAAGGAAAATTTCTCAACATAATCAAGACAATTTATAACAAACCCACAGCCACTGTACTATTGAATGGGGAAAAGTTGGTAGTATTCCCACTGAGATCCAGAACCAGACAAGGATGTCCACTTTCACCACTGCTATTCAATATAGTGATGGAACATTTAGCCAGTGCCATTAGGCAAGGAAAATAAATCAAAGGGATACAAAATGGGAAGGAGGAAGTCAAACTACCCCTCTTTGCAGATGACATGATTTTATATATATGGGGGTCCAAAGACTTCACTAAGGGACTATTGTAATTCATAGAAGAGTTTGGTAAAGTGGCAGGATACACAAAAATCAATAGCCTTTGTATATACAGATAATATCATTGCTGAGAAAGAACTTCTAACATAAGTCCCATTAACAAAACATACAAAAAATCAAATACCTTGGAATAAATTAAACCAAAGATGTGATAGGTCTCTATGATGATAATTACAAAACATTAAAGAAAGAAACAAAAGAAGACAAAAAATTAAAAAATCTTACATGTTCATGGATTGGAAGAGTCAGTATCATCAAAATGTCCAAATCAAAATAACAAGGACATTCTTTTCAGATATAGAAAAAATGATACTGAAATTCATGTGGAAACACAATAGACTCTGAATACCTAAAGCAATCTTATAGAACAAAAACAAAGCAATAGGCATTACAACACAAAATGTCAAAACATACTAGAGGGCAGTTATAATCAAAGCAGTCTGACACAGGTAGAAAAAGAGATGGATAGGCCATTGGAACAGAATAGAAATCCAAGAAAGCAACCATGTAGCTACAACCAACTTATCATTGACAGAGGAGCTAAAATCAATACCCGGAACAAGGACAGGAGCTTTTTTTTTTTTTAATGATTTTTTAAAAATTTCTTTAACAGGTAGAATTACAGATGGAGAGAGAGACAGAGAGAAAGGTCCTCCACCTGATGGTTCACCCCCCAAATGGCCGCAATGGCTGGAGCTACGCCAATCTGAAGCCAGGAGCCTGGTGCTTCCTCCTGGTCTCTCATGTGGGTGCAGGGGCCCAAGCACTTGGGCCATCATCCACTGCCCTCCCAGGCCACAGCAGAGAGCTGGACTGGAAGAGGAGCAACCGGGACTAGAACCCAGTGACCATATGGGATGCCGGCGCTGCAGGCAGAGGATCAACCAAGTGAGCCTCAGCGCCGGGCCCACAGAGAATCTCAAGTGGTGCTGGGAAAACTGGATCTCCACAAGCAGAAGTATGAAGCAAATCACTTACCTTACACCTTCGATAAAAATCTGCTCAAAATGGATTAAAGACCTAAATCTGTGACCCTATATCAGATTATTAGAGAACACTGGGAAACCCTGAAAGATATTGGCATAGACAAGTTCTTGCAAAAGGCACAGGCAATCAAAGCTAAAACTGACAAATGGGATTACATCAAATTGAGAAACTTCTGCACTTCAAAAGAAACTCTCAGCAAAGTGAAGTACAACCAACTGAAAGAGAGAAACTATTTGCGAACTATGCAACTGATAAAGGATTAATGACTAGATTATATAAAGAGCTCAAGACACTCAACAACAACAAAAAACAACCCAGTGAAGAAACGGCCGAAGGACTTATACAAGCATTTTTCAAAAGGGGAAATCCAATTGGCCAACAGACACATGAAAATATGCTCAGGGTCACTAGCCATTTGGGAATTGCAAATCAAAACCACAATGAAGTTTCAGCTCACACTGTTAGATTGGCTTTTATACAGAACTCAACAAACAACAAATGCTGGTGAGGATGTTGGCGGGAAGACCCTAATGCACAGTTGGTGGGAATGTAAACTGGTACAGTCACTGTGGAAGCAGTATGGAGATATCTCAGAAATCTGAATATAGAATTACCATATAACCAAGCCATCCTACTCCTGGAAATTTAACCAGGTGAAATGAAATACACATATAAAAGAGTTTTCTTCTGTACCCCCACGTTTATTGCAGCTCAATTCACAATAGCTGTAATATGGAATCAGCCCAAATGCCTGTCAACCAAAGACAGGATAAAGAAATATGGGATATGTACACCATGGAATACTACACAGCGGTAAAAAAATGAAATCCTGTCATTTGCAGCAAAATGGATGAATCTGGAAAACATCATATGTAGTGAAATAAGCCAGTCCCAAAAGAACATATGTTCTTCCTGATCTGTGGTATCTAATAGAGCACCTAAAAGGTAATATATAGAACTGAAATTGACACTTTGAGATGCAGTGACTTTAGGCAGCACTTTCATTCACTGTTGAGCAAGTTTGTTTTCCATAAAATTTGTTGAACTTTTTATTTAGTATAGAGTTAATCGCATGTGTAGAAAGTTAATTGAAAACAGATATTAGGGCAAGTCAGCTTGAGCATGTCCCAAATTATACATCTCTTCCCTCTCTTATTCCTACTCTTATGTTTAACAGGGATCACATTTCAGTTAAATTTCAACACTTAAGAATAACTGTGTATTAATTACAGAATTAAACCAGTCATATTAAGTAGAACAGACAAAAAAACTACTAAGAGGGATAATGTATTAAGTTGTTCATTAACAGTCAGGGCTATGCTGATCAAGTCATCGTTTCCCATAGTGTCCATTCCACTTCAACAGGTTTCCTTTTTGGTGTTCAGTCAGTTGTCACCAATCAGGGAGAACATATGGTAGAGTTAGAAACATACCAGGGTACTCCAATTTAATCCCATCAAGGTGGCATGTACCAATGCCATCTCACTAGTCCAAGTGATCAATTTCAGTTCACCATTGATCATAATGAAAGGACTAAGAGTCAAAGGGAGCACATAAGCAAGTCTAGTACCTGCTAACACTAACCGATAGAATAAATAAAGGGGAGAGTGATCCAACATGGGAAGTGAGATACTCAGCAGACTCATAGAATGGCAGATGTCCTAAATAGCACTCTGGCCTCAGAATCAGCCCTAAAGGCATTCGGATCTGGCTGAAAAGCCCATGAGAGTATTTCAGGCATGGAAAGCCAAGACACTCTGGCAAAAGATCTCTGTGAGTGAGATCTCAGTGGAAAGAACAGGTCTTCAAAGAAGGAGGTACCTTTCTCTGAAGGGAGGAGAGAACCTCCACTTTGACTATGACCTTGTCTAAACAAGATAAGAATCGGAGAACTCAGAGGGCTTCCATAGCCTTGGAAACTCATGACTGGAGCATAGGGAGATTACTGATGCCATAGACAGGAGTGTCAATTGGTAAAGTCAACAACAGGAGTCACTGTGCACTTACTCCTCATGTAGGATCTCTGTCCTTAATGTGCTGTGCATTGAGATTTAATGCTATAACGAGTACTCAAACAATATATTTCACTTTGTGTTTCTATGGGGGTGCAAACTGTTGAAATCTTTACTTAATGCATACTAAACTGATCCTCTGTAAAAAAAAAAAAAAAAAAAAAAAAAAAGAAAAGAAAAGAAAAGAAACTATCAACTCCCAACTTGACTCTCACTGGGATTAAACATGACAATAGGTCTGATCTGATTTCATCATCATTAAAAAAAAAATCATCTATTATTTTTCACTTTATGTTTCTGTGTGGGAGCAAACTGTTGAAATCCTTACTTAATGTATACTAAGCTGATCTTCTGTATATTAAGATAATCGAAAATGAATCTTGATGTGAATGGAAGGGGAGAGGGAGTGGGAAAGGGGAGGGTTGTGGGTGGGAGGGACGGTATGGGGGGGAAGCCATTGTAATCCATTATTCGTACTTTGGAAACTTATATTCATTAAATAAATAAAAAAAAGAAAGAAAACAGATATTAGTAAAAAATAAAAATGGGAATAGGAGAGGTAAGAAGAAGAGGGTTGGAAGTCTGGGTGGCAGAGTGGGTACAGTGGGCAGAATCACTACATTCTTAAAGTTGTATTTATGAAATACATGAATTTTATATTCCTTAAATAAAAGGCTTATGGGGGAAAAAAGAAAAGTAAATTAGGTGTGATTAGTTAACTGTGATACCATGAGATGTTAATAATTGGAGAAGCTAGGAGTGGGGTATATGGAAACTCTTTGTACTATATTTTGCGAATGTAAAACCATTCTGAAATAAAAAGTGAAACAAATTTAGAAATAAAAGAATTATTTATAGATCTAAAACGAGACATACACTCCAATACAATAGTACTGGGAGACTTCAACCTCCCACTTTCATCAATGGACATATCAACTAGACAGAAAATCAGCAATGAAACAGAGTTAATCAAAACTATACGCCAAATGGACATAACAATATCTACAAAATTTTTCATCCTAGAGATGCAGAATACAAATTCTTCTCACTAGTGCATGGAACAGTCTCTAGGATAAACCACATGCTTTATAGGCCATAAAGCAAGTCTCAGAAAATTAAAAAAAAACCTTGAAATCATACCAGGTATCTTCTCTGACCACAATCGAATGAAGCTGGACATCAGCAACTCAAGAATCTCTAGATCATATGCACAAACATAGTGACTGAACAACAGGGTACTGAACCAACAATGAGTCATAGAAGAAATAAAAAAAAAATTCTGGAAACATATGAAGTCGACAATACATCATATCAAAACTTATGGGATACAGCAAAAGCAGTGTTAAGAGGGAAGTTTACAGCATGCCTACATGAGAAATTGGAAAGGTACCAAATGAACGAGCTATCAATGCATCTCAAAGACCTAGGAAAACAACAAAATGCACACCCAAAATTAGTACAAATAAAGAAATAATTAAAACAATAAACAAAATTAAAATAAAAAATTACAAAAGATCAGTAAAATGAAGAACTTGTTTTTTTAAAAATTAAACAAAATTCACACACGATTGGCAAAACTAACCAAAAAAAAAGCCAAGAAGACCCAAATTAAAAAATTATTAGATGAAAAAAGGAAATGTAATTAGAAATATCACAGAAATAAGAAAAATCAGGAACTATTACAGAGAATTGTATGGCATCTAATTGGGAAACCTAGAATAAATGGATAAATTCCTAGATTCATACAATCTACCAAAATTGATTTATGAAGACAGAAAACCTAAACAGACCAACAACCCAGTCAGAAATTGAATCAGTAATAAAGACCCTCCCAACAAAGAATAGCCCAAAACTGGATATCTTCACTGCTTGATTCTACTAGAAATTTAAAGAAATAATTCCAATTCTTCTCAAGCTATTCAAAACAACTGAAATAGAAGGAATCTTCATAAAGCACTTCTATGAAGCCTGCATCACCTTAATTCCTAAGCTAGAAAAAGATACAACAATGAGAACTATAGAACAATATCCCTGACAAACATAGATGCAAAAATCCTCAGCAAAATACTAGCTAATCGAGTCCAACAACACTTCAGGAAGATCATCCACCAGGACCAAGTGGGATTTATCCCAGGTATGCAGGGATGATTAAACATTCAAAAATCAAATAACGTGATACATCACATTAACAATCTGGAGAACAAAAACCATATGATTATCTCAATAGATGCAGAGAAAATATTTGATAAAATAAAACATCCTTTCATGATGAAAACCTTAAGATAATTGTGTATAGAAGGAACATTCCTCAACACAATCAAGGCAATTTATGACAAACCCACAGCCAGCATCCTATTGAATGGGGAAATACTAGAAGCATTCCCTCTTGAGATATGGAATGAGACAAGGATGCCCACTCTCACTACTGCTTTTAACATAGTCCTAGAAGTTTTAGCCACAGCCATTAGGCAAGAAAAAGAAATCAAAGGGATATAAATTGGGAAGAAGGAAGCCAAACTATCCCTATTTGCAGATGACATGATCCTATGTATAGGGGACCCAAAAGACTACACTAAAAGACTATGGGATCTCATAGAAGAGTCGTAAGTGACAGGATATAAAATCAACATAGAAAAATTAATAGCCTTTGTATACACAGATAATAACATGGCTGAGAATGAATTTTTAAGATCAATCCCATTCATAATAGCTCCAAATAGAATTAAATACCTTAGAATAAATTTAACCAAAGATGACAAAGATCTATATGATAAAAATTACAGAACACTAAAATAAGAAATAGAAGAGGACTTTCAGAAATGGAAGAATCTTCCATGTTCATGTATTGGAAGAATGAACATCATCAAAATGTCCATACTACCAAAAGTAATGTACAGATTCAATGTGATCCCTATCAAAATACCAATGACATTCTTCATGGATCAAGCAAAAATTATGCTAAAATTCACATGGAAATATAAGAGATGTAGATTAGCTAAAGTGATATTATACAACAAAAACAGAGCCATAGGTATCACCAAACCTGATTTCAAGTCATACTTCAGGGCAGTTATAATCAAAACATCCTGGTACTGACACAAAAACAGACTTGCAGACCAATGGAACAGAATAGAAATTCCAGAAATCAATCCATCTGTCTACAACCAACTAATCTTTTCTTTCTTTCTTTTTTTTTTTTGACAGGCAGAGTGGACAGTGAGAGAGAGAGACAGAGAGAAAGGTCTTCCTTTTGCTGTTGGTTCAACCTCCAATGGCCACCGTGGCCGGCGTGCTGCGGCTGGCCACCGCGCTGATCCAAAGGCAGGAGCCAGGTGCTTCTCCTGGTCTCCCATGGGGTGCAGGGCCCAAGCACTTGGGCCATCCTTCACTGTACTCCTGGGCCATAGCAGAGAGCTGGCCTGGGAGGGGGGAAACCAGGACAGAATCTGGCACCCCGACCGGGACTAGAACCTGGTGTACCAGCGCCGTTAGGTGGAGGATTAGCCTATTGAGCCACAGCGCTGGCCACGAACTAATCTTTGACAAAGCACCTAAAATCAATCCCTGAAGCATGGTTCTGGGAAAACTGGATCTCCACATGCAGAAGTTTGAAACTAGACCCATACCTGACACCTTACACAAAAATCCACTCAAAATGGATCAAAGACCTAAATCTATGACCCGATATCATCAGATTACTGGAGAACACTGGAGAAAATCTGCAAACCTTTGAGAAAGGCAAGTACTTCTTGTAAAAGACCCCAGAACCACAGGTAATCAAAGCCAAAATCGACAAATGGGATTACATCAAGCTGAGAAGCTTCTGCACTGCCACAGAAACACTCAACAAAATGAAGAGACAACCGACAGAATGGGAGAAAATTTTTGCAAACTACGCAAGCGATAAAAGGTTAACATCCAGAATCTATAAAGAACTCTAGAAATTCAACAACAGAAAAACAAATAATCCAATTAAGAAATGAGCTAAGGACTTAACAGGCACTTGAGAAAATGCTCAGGATCACTAGCCATCACATAATTGCAAATCAAAGCTGCAATGACATTTTACCTCATTCCAGTTAGAATGGCTCACAAATGATAAGAGCTGGCAAGGATGTGGGGGAAAAGGTACCCTGGCCCACTTTTCGTGGGAATATAAACTGGAACAGCCACTGTGGAAGACAATATGGAGATACCTCAGAAATATGAATAAAGACCTACCGTATTATTCAGTCATTGTGGCACAATTCACAAGAGAAGATATGGAATCAACCAGATAATCAAATTATGGTATATATAAGCTATGGAGTCCTATTCAGCTGTTAAAATATGAAATCCTGTCTTTTGCGACATGATGGATGCAACTGGAAACCATTATACTTAGTGAAAGAAACCAATCCCAAAGACATATGTCATATTTTTTCCCTGAACCAAGGTAACTATTGGAGTATCTGAAATGTAATATATTGGAGTGAAATAGACAGTTTGAAATTTGATGATTGTTTACAGACCTTGTCTCTTTCATTGAGGAATAGTTTTATTTTCTTTTGTCTTCATACTATTCGTTGAAATATTTTACTTAGTGTTGGGTTACCTATATGATCATTAAGGAAACTGAAGATATATCTTTGTAAAAATTAAGAGTAGGAATATGAGAGGGGGGAGGAGAAGGGTCAGAGCAAACATGGGAAGGATGGTGGGGGAGGGGGAAAGCCACTATGTTCCTAAATCTGTATATATGAAATACATAAAACTTGTATAACTTAAATGAAATTTGTTAAAAATAAAACTAAATGCAGCAAGAAAAAAAGAAATTTCCATACTATTTTCCACAGTGACTACACTAATTTGTATCCCACCAACAGTATATAAATATACCCATTTCTCCACATCCAGCAACATTGCTTAAAAAGCTAATCAAAATACCTTACCAAAATATATGCAGTTGTAGATAAACCAGAAATAGCTACACTATATGAGCATTATCAGTATCTTGTGGAAGAAATCAAGGAAGCTGGGATGCCACAAGGCATCTAACAAACCTGAGACTCAGAAACAAGAAAGGATCCTGTGCACTCCATCAGTGTAAAGTAGGTTCAACCTGCCCTTACCTTGTGAATTTTCACAGTGACCAGGTAGAGCTTTCTCAGGACAGGGCTTCACTGTGAGAAAAGTACTGGGAGTAGAATTAAAGTTGAGCAGAAGACAGACAATGGAGGCAAAGGGAAGGAATTATGCAGTTGAACTTCAGGAGGGAAAGAGAGCTAAAAAACCACAGAAAGCAAATTGCTATCTTTCTTAATACTCCTGAAAAGTGTGCTTTATAAAGTCAGAATATACATCTCCTTCTACACTCAAGGGAACTAAACTCACATAACACTGACCAACAAAGAGCTGTTAAAGTTATTATAAGTTAAATAGTTATGAGAAAAAATAAGATTTTGAATCATAGTTCTATAAACATAGTATTGCAGAAACGTGCTCAAGAAAACAGATCGAAACTGTAGTATTTCAAAATTATCTAACAGAAATTAAGAACATGATATAAGATGTGCTTATTGAAGAAAAATATTAAAAATTAGGAAAAGTCAGAAATCAGTTGACAGAATTAAAGGAAAATTTTAAAAGAAAAATTATTTTTGAAATTAAAATTAAACTAAACGAGTCACATAATTAAACAGACACACTACATTAACAACATTAAGATAAAAATCATATGGTCATCTCTATAGATGCATATAAAAGTACTTGATAAAACACAATATACTTTCATGATCAAGATTCTCAATAAGTTTAGAAGGAATGTATCTTGACATAGGAAAGGCCATATGTAACAAGCCCATACAACTAATATACTCCATTGTAACTCTAAAGTATTCCTCTCAAAGATCAGGTACAATACAAAGGTGCCTACTGTTCCCAGTTCTATTCAACATAGTACTGAAAGTCCTAGCCAGAAATGAGGAAAGAGAAAGAAATGAAAGTCATCCAAATCAGAAAACCCTACAGAACTAGAGAACTCTCTCTCTCTCTCTCTCTCTCACACACACACACACACACAGAGTTAGCATACAAAGCCAACATATCAAAAAAATCAATATTTTCAGACACTAACAGTTAACTTTCCAACAATGAAATTGAGACAGCAATACCATTAACAATAGCATCAAAAATAATAAAATAATTAGGAATCAATTGAATCAAGGAGGTGAAATATCTGTACACTGAAATATAAGACATTTATTAAAAGAACCTAAAAAGACATACATAATGAAAAGACATCTTGTATTCACAGATTGGAATTATTACTATTGTAAAGATTTCTATCCAAAATGATTTATAGATTCAGTACAATCCCTATCAAAAACTCCAACAGTGGGCAAGTGCCGTGGCTAACTTGGTTAATCCTCCGCCTGCAGTGCCGGCATCCCATATGGGCACTGTGTTCTAGTCCCGGTTGCTCCTCTTCCAGTCCAGCTCTCTGCTGTGGCCTGGGAGGGCAGTGGATGATGGCCCAAGTGCTTGGACCCTGCACCCGCATGCGAGACCGGGAAGAAGCACCTGGCTCCTGGCTTCGGATCAGTGCAGTGCCGGCCATAGCAGCCATTTGGGGAGTGAACCAACAGAAGGAAGACCTTTCTCTCTGTCTCTCTCTCTCTCACTGTCTATAACTCTACCTGTCAAATAAAATAAAAAAATCAAAACAAACAAAAAAACAAACTCCAACAGCATTTCTCACCAAAGAATTGCAATATTCATATGAAGCCAAAGACTTCAAATAGCCAAAGCAATCCCTACCAAAAAGAGCAAAACTGAAGGCATCACACTGCATGAGTATTGGTTTTTCCACTTCCCATTCAGCTCCCTACTAATGTGCCTGCTAATGTACCTGGGTCAGCCTAAGATGGCCCAAGTGCATGGGCCCTTACACACATGTAGGAGACCCAGAAGAAGCTCTGGACTCCTGTGTTCAGCCTGGCCCAGCCCTGGCCATTGTGGCCATTTGGGGAGTGTACCAGTGGATGGAAGCTCGCTCTCTCCCTTTCCCTCTCTCTCTCTGACTCTGCATTCCAAAGAACAGGTCATCAAAGAAGGAGGTACCTTTCTCTGAAGGGAGGAGAGAACTTCCACTTTGACCATGGCCTTGTCTAAATATGATCAGAGTCGGTGAACTCAGGGGGCTTCCATAGCCTTGGCAGCTCATGACAAGAGCCTAGGGTGATTACTGAGGCCATAAACAAGAGTGTCAATTTGTTAAGTCCACAACAGGAGTCACTGTGCACTTACTCCTCATGTAGGATCTCTGTCCTTAATGTGCTGTACATTGAGATTTAATGCTATAACTAGTACTCAAACAGTATTTTTCACTTTATGTTTGTGTGGGAGCAAACTGTTGAAATCTTTACTCAATATATGCTAAACTGATCTTCTGTATATAAAGAGAATCGAAAATGAATCTTGATGTGAATGGAAGGGGAGAGGGAGTGGGAAAGGGGAGGGTTGTGGGTGGGAGGGATGTTATGGGGGAGAAGCCATTGTAATCCATAAGCTGTACTTTGGAAATTTATATTCATTAAATAAAAGTTAAAAAAATAAATGCAAAAAAAATAAATCTTTAAAAAACTAATTAAAATTTAAAAAAAGAAATGTTTTACATAAGTATTTGGTTTTGCTATCTAATCTCTCTGTTGTTTGCCTGGAGGATTGGGAAGACCCAAAATTGCCACTGGCACCAATTTCTCCATGTCCTCATATAATTGTTACTAAATTTTGAACTGAAATAAAAAATTAAATGAAAAAGTAAAATAAAAAAACATTTAAAAATTTATTATAATGGAGAAAAATGGGATTCATCAGGCAGAATATTCAGCAAAGGCATGCTTACATTTGGTTTGAAAGTGAGTCCAAGAAGCAGGAATTCAGGACAGAGAAGATAAAATGGAAAGAGGAAAAAAACAATACTTGGGAATCCAGTAGAGGTGGCTCCTTGGTAGGCAACTAACTGAAGCTGGGCCTTTAATGAGGAGCATCTCATGACTGTTGGCCTGGATGATACATGAGTAAAAGTATTCATGAGAATACTGCCCATGCCCATTGATCAGGATCTATCCCGCAGTGTAGGTCTCTGACACTTCGACACTTCTGAGCTCTGCATGTGTAAATGCAGAGTGGATTCCTCTGAGCATTGCAAGTCAGGCATCAGAGAGACCTCGGGTCAGGAAGACATATATCTTCTTGGCAGTGCAAGATGCTGTCTGATTACCTGTGTGAAACTGGTCAACTGTGGAACTAGTTGGTACAGTACTGGGTGGAGTAAAAGGTAAGATTGAGAGGATTCTTGTAGGGTCTCAAGAAGTGTTTACAACAGTTGGCTGAAAGTTTAATAAACTAATGAAAAACAAAGTCCTCCAAATTAATCAACAGTGTAAGCAGGTTTTCCAAGGCAATATTTAAAGCAGTAAGGAGTGGATTTTAAGTAATGAGAGTAATTTTCTATAAGCTTTTATGTACTCAGCTATACTGATCATATTTGAATACTAGTTGAAAATTACTCTCATATGCTCATTAACATAAGTTTCCAGAGATTGACTGTAGGGTAATCACATGAAAATTTAGATTAACTTACTATCTCTTATGAGAAGCTATCACAGGATATATAGGATATATAAATAAGTAGTTTTTCTATCGAATTGAACAGATTTTTATAAAATTTAAATGCACTCTTACCTAGTTCACTTCAAATGTAGTTGTGCGATGACTGGCCAGACTTAAAACCATGGCCCATAACCACATTAAATGACCCAAATGAGAAATATCACAAGATGTTTATTTAATTAGCATTACTATAAACTACACGTTCAGGCAGATATTTGCTTAATAGAAACAATAAAGAAACCTATTTTGAACCAGACCACTACAAAGACAGTTATTTGATGATAAAATTACAAATGGTGGCTACGTAAACTAATTATGCAACAGACTTTAGTAAATGTCAAAAGAGCATAGATTGTGCATCATTATTTTTAACTTGTATACATATCTCATGCCACTTAATTTAAACAAATCTTTTGACCACTTAGTTTCCTCATCCATAAAATGCGAGTTGGGTTAGATGATTTCTGAGGTTTCTTTCCATTGTGTTCTTTTTAAAGTTTCTGAGTCTAAATCCTAAATACATGATAATCAATAGCTAAATGATGACATCTTGTTTCTGTTTGATTTTTCAGTGGTTGATACTGACTGAATTTTCAGTACATGTCTGATGGATAAGTAAGGCTAAATCCTTCCCATCAGCTTCCACTAGAGAAAGGAGACCAATTTGGGTCTTAGGATTTTTAATATCTCCATGTGTCTAAACAGACATGATACTTGCAAATCTAGATGAGAATGAGGCCAGATGCCACACTCTTATAAAATTGCATTTTAAGTCAATCCAGTTCCTATGATATGAAATATGTGAAGTGGTAAGCATTTATGATCACATCTTTTATATAATGGATGTTAATTGTGATAAAATTTTATTAATTTTTCATTTCTTTAATGATTTGATGGTTATTAAATGCATTTTAGACAGTGGCTGGTATTAATTAGTTTCCTAGCTAAACAACTCTTTCTTAAGTGATTAATGCCATAATTAAATTTCTATGAAATGCTTACACTATTAAAAACAATCAGACTATTACAGACTTTCTCACATGTGAATAATGATAAACATAGACAAGCCAATCATTGAAGTATTCTCCAATGATATCTGCTAGGTAATTTTATTAGATTATTTTGAATCACTTAAATTAATTCAGATGCATTTTCTTGAGAATAATCCACAATGTCTTTTGGTCAAATTCAACTTGTCTACAGTCCAAATTTTTGAAAATTTTGACTTATTTACTAGGACAAACATTGCAGAGCTCATGGATAAGTTATCTTCTTGGTTATAAGAAATAAACATTTTTATAAAGTGGAAATTTTCCTTTTGAAACAACTATTTAATTTTATTTAGATTTTTTTTTTATTTTAGAGGATGGAGGGGGAGAGGGGGATAGGGAGAGAGAGGGAGAGGTAGAGAGAGGGTGGGAGAGAGAGAGGGAGAGAGAGGGAAAGAAAGGGAGAGAAAGAGGGAGAGAGAGGGAGAGAAAGAGAGAGAGAGAGAGAGAATGCATTCCCATCCACTGGTCCACTCCCTAATTGCCCACAATAGCTCAGGATGGGTCAGGCCAAATCCAGGAACTGAGAACTGAGGTCTCAATCCAGGTCTCTCATGTGGATGGTGAAGACTTGAGTAATTGAGCCATCACCTCCTGCCTATCAGGGTCAGCACTGACAGGTAGATGGAATTGTGATCCAGAGCTAAGAATAGGAACTAAAGTACTTGGATATTAGTATCTTAACCACCAGGCTAAATGCCTGACTCCAAAATAATTAATTTTGTTTCATAATTGAAACATTTCTGTGACTGACCAAGGGCCTCCCAGTCTCTTGTGAGCCAAGATAACACATTTGCAGAGTCTGATGCTGATTCATCAGAACTATTGAGCAAACACAGCAGTGGGTAGGGTGGGTTAATAATAGATCCTGTCCTGAATTATTTGGCGACATTTCTGCAAAACAAATGAAATGCAGACCACTGTCTGTATTGAACAAATTTTTAATTAGCCTGGATATAAGATCAACATTTAATTCTTTTTCTAATTTAAAGATGGATTTATTTATTGAAAGGCAGAGTTGCAGAGAGGGGAGAGACACAGAAAGAGTGAAAAATCTTCCATCCACTGGTTCAATCCCTAAATGGCAGCGATGGTCAGGGCTGGGCCATGCCTAAGTCAGGGGCTGGGAGTTTCATCCAGGTCTCCCATGTTGGTGGAAGGGGGCTAAGCACTTGGGATATCTGCTACTTTCCCAGGTGCACTAGCAGGGAGCTGGATCAGAAGTGGAGTAAATGAACCAGCGCCCATATGGGATCCACCCACATGGTAGTCTTAGGCAGCAACTTAGATGCTATGCCACAACACTGGCATAATTCTTAAGATAGTATTTTGAAGCAAATTTCCTACTCAAAGAAAATTTGACAGCTTCTAAGGGAAGCAGCCACCCACATTGCGTTAGGTTGCTGAGAGCTAGAGCTAGAGCTAGAGTGAAAGAGAGAGAGAGAGAGAGGGAGAGAGATTGATCGATCTTCCATCCACTGGTTCCCTCCCCAAGTGGCTGTAACAGCTAGGGCTGGGGCAGGTGGAAGCCAGGACCCAGGTGCTACTTTGTGGGTGTCGGGATCCAAGCACTTGGGTCATCTGCAGCTTTTCCAGGCCATTAGCAGGGAGATGGATCAGAAATGGAGCAGCCATGATTCAAACCAGTGCGCATAAAGGATGCTGATATAAAAGGTGGTAGTTCAACCTGGAATGCCATAATGTTGACCCCAGGAAAAATACTTCTAAAGTGAGTATAATTTTTGTTAAGTCATTAAGAACAAAGACACAAATCTAAATAATATATTTCAAAATAGAAAAAAACATGTTTTAAGTAATTTAGCCACCCTCCAAATCTTAATCCTAATCTTATTTAATCCTTCATTTACAGACAGGTTTATTAACTGATGTATTAAGTATTGTGATATTGGATCTAGGTTACTACAGGAAATATTCCAATATAGCAGAACTCAGCAGGAAAAAGAAGTAGGTCATGACATCCATATACCTGCGGTGTTAATAAATTATTGCTTCTTTAGGTGTGACCACCTCATTAATAACTAACACGGAGCTTTCAATTTTGTCTGCTTTCCTGAGGTATCATTTAATATTGCAGGATGCTTTTCCTCCCATGCAGAAATCGAAATCTGAGACTCTCATTTTCTTAAAATAGCCATAAAACATCTCATTAGCTTAACACCTGAGGAAAGAGTTCCTAGGGAAGGCAGTTATCTGTTTTTCAATCTTGATAATACATGTAGACAGAATGATATCAGTATTCTCATAAAGAAATCATATTAGAAAATTATTTTTATGCATATGGCAATCTTTAGAATTTTACTTACCCTGAAAAGTACTTTCAAATGTACAAATTGCCTTTCCCTCATGATTATGCTGCAAGCAGAAACTTATTTTAAACATTTGTCTACATCTTAATTTTAGTATATAGAACACTTATTAATGCTTTCAAATGCATAGTTATGGATCTTCAAGAAAATATTAAATTGATATGCAGATGATAACCTTTTTTTGAAGTTATAAACTGTGTATGTACTACTTCTGAGATTTAAGGTATTCCCTCATTTTATTAGGGAAATGTTAGACCAAGATGCATCCAAAGATGCCAAGCTATGGAGCAGTTGAGAGTTTGGAAGCACAGAATAGCAATTTTAATGATGGGTGGGGGACCTGCTCCTGTCCTGGGTCTGCAGAATGTCTTCAACTGTTGTTCAGTGTTTTGGGTTTTGCAAACCCAAACTGTGTTTTGCTAAGCACTTTTCTCTTCATTTTAAGCCCATGTGTATTATAAAGGAAATTTAATCCGTATGTTTTTGATTCCTTTACACTTAACTCATCAAAATGTTGTTTTGTAAGAGCTATTTGATGTCCAAGAAGCTTTTGAGTCTTTTTATAACTTTTAAAAGCTTTTTACCCCTTAGAAACAGGAAGTTGTGCTTTTCTGAGAATAAATAAACTAAAAACACTTAGAAACTAGAGTTCATTAGAAGTCCTCCAACTTATATTAAAATGAATAATAATAAAAAAGCAAACATTATGTGCTTGATTTTTTCTATACATTTATCTATTTTAACTTACTTAATTCCTGCAACTACCATGCAAGTTAGGTGCTGTTATCTATACTTTAAGAAAGGAGTTACCTGTCCATAGATCAGGCAACTCATGAGGTGGAACTGGGTTTTGAAAGCAGGCAGTTCGTGTCTAAACTTCTAAGCATTATTCTGTAATTCCTATTTCCATAGTCCTAGCCTGTAACTTAAGAACTTTGTCCCAAGTCAAGGTATGTCCCAAGAGTACTAGATATTGAGAAGATCACATTCTTGCCCCTAATACACTTTACTTTGTAACAAGCAAAAGGGACCAAAGGAAAAGCAAACAATCCTGAATGAAATACTGCACATTTCTTGGATGGCACTCATTCATTCAGTACATTTTTATAGAATACCTGTTAACATCTGGCTCTGTTCTGGTCATGGGGGATATGGCAGCTATGAAGTTTGTATCCAGATCTTGTATCGTTCCTCTGGCAGCAGACTATAGGAGAAAATTGGAAAAGTATGGAGCTGCTTCAGATACTGCAACAATAATAGGAAGGTTGGTTGGGAGGCAGCACAGATGGCCTATAGCAACTCTGCCCAGCCTGTACTCCTGGGACAATGTATTTCCTACCACAGCTGTGGGGCATTTGGAACACCTAGTCCTGCTCTTCAGACGCTACTGGATGTTTTCTTCCCAGCATAGCTCTCCCCATCCTCCATGTTCTCTAGAAGATGGATCGCCTGTTTATGTGAAATAAGCTTTTTATCCTTAAAGTCATAGCTAGCTGCAGACTAAAACACCTTAAACACGTCTGTCAGGGAATTCCACTCTTACTAATACATATCAGTAAATTTTAGTGTATCGGAAATATGGCCAAGAGAATACGACAAAACCAAAGGGTGCTGAACAGTTAACTCAGTAGGGCGATGTCTATTTGAAAAATTTCAGGGTGTTTTCCATTATGAGAGGAGTAAGACAAATAAAAACCATTTTGAAAACAAAATGAAGTTAAAAATGAAATTCTACCCACAAACACAATTATAGATGATATTTCTGTTATGTGTAGTTTATTTTTTAAAAATTAGCTACAAGTCTGTGGCTTTTCACTTATGGACTTACTTTTTCAATAACATATTTTTACCATTAAAGGGCATTTTTAAAAAGTATTCATTTATTTGAAAGGCAGAGTGATAGAGAGCTTGGGGGATGTGTAGAGGGGGATCGTCTAGCCACTGGTTCATACCCCAGATGCCCACAAAAGCTACGGGTGGGCCAGGCCAAAGCCAGGAACCTGGAATTCCATCAGGTCTTCCATAGGTAGCAGGGACCTAAGTACCATCATCTATTGCCTCCCAGGAGCATTAGTAGGAAGATGATTCAGAAGTGTGGAGTAGCCAAGATTGGAATCAGGCCTGTCCCCATGTTTTATCTTTTAAAATGAAACAACAAAATGGAATCCAGAAACTTGAATTTGGCTTTGCTTTAAATGTGAAACAGTTTACATTTTATCAAAAGGGAGGCCATCTAAGAATCTATTTGTCTAATCAGAATTGCACTCACTTCTCCCAGTAGAGAGAAGTCACTTAGGAAACTGAGGGATAAAATCTATGGAGAGAGATGTATAGGATGGGGAGGAAAGTCATTCAGATGATACCTTTCCTTAGGAAATGCATCTTCAAATTTAATTGATTTAATTTAATTAATTTCAAATTAACAGGCCTTCAACGTGAAAAATGCTGAACAATTCTTCTAGAAGAGTAAAATTCTAATAAAAGAGGCCAGAAATGATAAAAACTTATCAGCACTATTAAAATTATATACTGCCCCCAAGCCCTCAAAGAAGTCTGAGATTACTGTATAATATAGTTTGTAGTAACACCTTCAAAAGCTTTAAGCTTTAAAAGCTTCTAAAACTCTTCTACAAATTAAATTTTAATTACTCTGGAGTGCAAGACCAAAGTATTAAAACACTGTAAGTTACCTCAAAGAAAAGATAAAGCATAATAGCACCTTCATTTATACTAAAAATTAATATAGCAACATACTAAATAGTCAGTCTGTTAAAAACAGTCATGTTTTAATCTTTTCATCAAATACCTCTAAACAGCCAGAATGCTCCTGGCTCACATGATTTTCCTTCTTTGCTTTGAAAATTTTATTTAAAGTCAAGGGAATGGAGAAAAATGGATTTTCTTTGATGGAAAAAATAAGGAAATCCCGGAGCCATGCATGTCTCAATCTTTGACTTATCTTACTCAAAGGGTGATTTTCTTCTGTATGCTTACTTCAGTTTTTCACTTGTCTTAATGTAGTTTCCCCTCAAAGGACTTGCCCTTTGTTTCATGTGCCAGCGTGTTACTCCTCTCCCTCAACTTGTCTTCCAGCTGTTGGAAGCTAAGAAAAAGCTGCCCTGGGCGCATGACATAGGAAAATGGAGTGCTCACCGCGATTAACAAGGGGTTTCAATCTATCTGAGTGGCCTAAGATATGGTCTCACTTTTGTTATTTTTTTTCCTCCTCATTAAACAGACTATAGTAATGAATTCTTGTAATTCCCAAGCCTATGTTCAGTGATGAGTTCTCTCCCTACACTTCCCCTTTGAAAAGGGGGAAAAAAAAAAGCAACACAAAGCTATCAGCTTCCAGCATGGCTATCAAATAACGTTCACTCACAACGCTAATTTCTCACTTCTGATTTTCTGACAATTGTATCCTCACCTTGAAGAAATCATGAGAACTAACTTTGAATAATTTTGCAAGACTGCAGCCTCTGTCAATTAAAAAAAATTACATAGAGGTACCAGTTCCAATGGGCTAAATTCCACAACCATGCCACCATTCCCTGGATGGCATGACTAATTAGGCTCTCTGAAATTGGAGGTGAGGGTTCAAGTGATGGACTTTGCCAAAATAATAATCAATTCTATATAGCTAATACATGCAGTCTTGCTTTCAAACTCTGGGGTCCTAGTGTCTCCATTAGAGTGGACAAATATGATTGTGGGACGTTTCTTACTCAGTTTTATCTTTGTTTTCATACTGTAATTGCACCTCATCTGTGTTAAGAGAGAGATACACTGTGTTAGAAAAGAAAGAGAAAGAAATCTTAATATGAGAAGTGATTGTCAAAAATTAAATAATTTGAGTACTCGTTATAGCATTAAATCTCAATGCACAGCACATTAAGGACAGAGATCCTACAAGAGGAGTAAGTGCACAGTGACTCCTGTTGTTGACTTTACCAATTGACACTCCTGTCTATGGCATCAGTAATCTCCCTATGCTCCAGTCATGAGTTTCCAAGGCTATGGAAGCCCCTTGAGTTCTCCGACTCTTATCTTGTTTAGACAAGGTCATAGTCAAAGTGGAGGTTCTCTCCTCCCTTCAGAGAAAGGTACCTCCTTCTTTGAAGACCTGTTCTTTCCACTGAGATCTCACTCACAGAGATCTTTTGCCAGAGTGTCTTGGCTTTCCATGCCTGAAATACTCTCATGGGCTTTTCAGCCAGATCTGAATGCCTTTAGGGCTGATTCTGAGGCCAGAGTGCTATTTAGGGCATCTGCCATTCTATGAGTCTGCTGAGTATCTCACTTCCCATGTTGGATCACTCTCCCCTTTATTTATTCTATCGGTTAGTGTTAGCAGGTACTAGACTTGCTTATGTGCTCCCTTTGACTCTTAGTCCTTTCATTATGATCAATTGCGAACTGAAATTGATCACTTGGACTAGTGAGATGGCATTGGTACATGCCACCTTGATGGGATTAAATTGGAGTCCCCTGGTATGTTTCTAACTCTACCATTTGGGGCAAGTCAGCTTGAGCATGTCCCAAATTATATATCTCTTCCCTCTCTTATTCCTACTCTTATGTTTAACAGGGATCACATTTCAGTTAAATTTCAACACTTAAGAATAACTGTGTATTAATTACAGAATTAAATCAGTCATATTAAGTAGAACAGACAAAAAAACTACTAAGAGGGATAATGTATTAAGTTGTTCATTAACAGTCAGGGCTATGCTGATCAAGTCACCGTTTCCCATAGTGTCCCTTTCACTTCAACAAGTTTCCTTTTTGGTGTTCAGTCAGTTGTCACCGATCAGGGAGAACATATGGTATTTGTCCCTTTGGGACTGTCTTATTTCACTCAGCATGATGTGTTCCAGATTCCTCCATTTTGTTGCAAATGACTGGATTTCATTGTTTCTTACTGCAGTATAGTATTCTAAAGAGTACATATCCCATAATTTCTTTATCCAGTCTATAACGAGTACTCAAATAATATATTTCACTTTGTGTTTCTATGGGGGTGCAAACTGTTGAAATCTTTACTTGACTCTCACTGGGATTAAACATGACAATAGGTCTGATCTGATTTCATCATCATTAAAAAAAATCATCTATTATTTTTCACTTTATGTTTCTGTGTGGGAGCAAACTGTTGAAATCCTTACTTAATGTATACTAAGCTGATCTTCTGTATATTAAGATAATCGAAAATGAATCTTGATGTGAATGGAAGGGGAGAGGGAGTGGGAAAGGGGAGGGTTGTGGGTGGGAGGGACGGTATGGGGGGGAAGCCATAGTAATCCATTATTCGTACTTTGGAAACGTATATTCATTAAATAAAAGTTAAAAAAAAATTAAATAATTAATGTGGAAGGACACACTCAAAGTAAGTAAGAGCATTTTACTCTCAAGTTAAAAATATGGAACCAAGGTTTTACATTCTCATTTGTGATGTTTCTATTATTTTCTAGCTTTGATTAAAATCTACACTAAACAGGGAGGCATTTAGAGAGGTAAGGCTATGTCAATTTTTACTCAAGTTTTTTTTGTTGTTGTTGTTGTTTTGTTTTTAACTTTTATTTAATGAATATAAATTTCCAAAGTACAGCTTATGGATTACAATGGCTCCCCCCCCATAATTTCCCCCCCACTCATACCCCTCCCATCTCTCGCTCCCTTTCCCATTCCATTCACATCAAGATTCATTTGCAATTCTCTTTATATACAGAAGATCAATTTAGCATACATTAAGTAAAGATTTCAACAGTTTGCACCCACATAGAAACACAAAATGAAAAATACTGTTTGAGTACTCATTATAGCATTAAGTCTCAATGTACAGCACATTAAGGACAGAGATCCTACATGAGGAGTAAGTGCACAGTGACTGCTGCTGTGGACTTAACAAACAAATTGACACTCTTGATTATGGCATCAGTAATCACCCTAGGCTCTTGTCATGAGCTGCCAAGGCTATGGAAGCCTTTTGAGTTCACCGACTCTGATCATATTTAGACAAGGTCATAGTCAGAGTGGAAGTTCTGTCCTCCCTTCAGAGAAAGGTACCTCCTCCTTTGATGACCTGTTCTTTTCACTGGGATCTCACTTGCGGAGATCTTTCATTTAGTTTTTTTTTTTTTTTTTTTTTTTCCCAGAGTATCTTGGCTTTCCATGCCTGAAATACTCTCATGGGCTTTTCAGCCGGATCCGCATGCCTTAAGGGCTGATTCTGAGGCCAGAGTGCTGTTTAGGACATCTGCCATTATATGAGTCTGCTGTGTATCTCGCTTCCCATGTTGGATCATTCTCTCCCTTTTTGATTCTATCAGTTAGTATTTGCAGACACTATTCTTGTTTCTGTGATCCCTTTGGCTCTTAGTCCTATCATTATGATCAATTGTGAACAGAAATTGATCACTGGGACTAGTGAGATGGCATTGGTACATGCCACCTTGATGGGATTGAATTGGAATCCCCTGGTATGTTTCTAACTCTACCGTTTGGGGCAAGTCAGCTTGAGCATGTCCCGAATTCACATCTCTTCTCTCTCTTATTCCCCCTCTTATATTTAACAGCGATCACTTTTCAGCTAAGTTTCAACACTTAAGAATAACTCAGCTACTCAAGTTTTAAACCTAATTTGGATAGCTTGGGAAAGCTGTGTTGTGATTTCCTGTTTAGAAAAGTTTGTGTGTGTGTGTGTGTGTGTGTTAATGTGTGCACACTTAGGAAATATTCTGATACACACCAGAACTGGATTGATCACATCTGGTACATCTTGCTTTGAGTCAGGTGACTGATCTCATCAATAAGTAAAAAATAAAGAAATGACAATTGTCCATGAGAATTTAAGAGTTCCAAGGACAGTCTGGGAATTTTTAAAATTTTGAGTAAAGAACTTAATAATATGCTTTTCTTATTTCCAAAGGAAATTGTTTATGTTCATATACATTTCTTATCCTCTTCCCCTCCTTCTCTTCTTCTGAAATCTGACTCCAATTGTCTCAAAAAGGATGAAACAAAAAAAGCATGCATGGGGCCATCGCTGTGGCGCAGCGGGTTAATGTCCTGGCCTGAGGGCCGGCATCCCATATGGGCGCTGGTTCTAGTCCCGGCTACTCCTCTTCCGATCCAGCTCTCTGCTATGGCCTGGGAAAGCAGCAGAAGATCGCCCAAGTCCTTGGGCCCTTGCATCTACCTGGGAGACCTGGAAGAAGCTCCTGGCTCCTGGCTTTGGATCGGTGCAGCTCCGGCCGTTGCGGCCAATTGGGGAGTGAACCAGCGTTTAGAAGACCTCTCTCTCTCTCTCTCTCTCTCTCTCTCTCTCTCTGCCTCTCATGCTCTCTGTGTAACTGATTTTCAAATAAATAAATAAATAAAAATAAATCTTAAAAAAAAGACAACATTCCTATTAAAAAAAAAGTGCATGAACAATGACAGAAATGAAAGACTCAGCAACAACCACACAAAAAAAGCAGTTCAAATGAGCTTTTCACTCCCCTAAGTAGATGGTTTTTAGAATAGGAGGTGGTTAGAGGGAAGACCAAAAATGAGACTAGTTCCACAGAGGAGAAAGGGGACACTAGAAGTGACAAACCAAGCTAGGGAAATGGGGACAATCTTACATTTGAACATTGGTTTCCTGAGTCACAAGGTGGTTCTAATCGCCTCTAAGCCACTCCTCTCTGGGAAGGATTACATCTCCTAGAAGTTTTTCACTCCAGTAGAAGCAAGGCAGGAAGCTTTTGCATTGTAATTGAATGGGAGTGGCTAAGGCGCAGGACATTTTAGATAGTCTAATAAAATCATCTCACAGTGATGTTGAAACAACTGACAGTATGATCCTCAAATACTACTTCATTTTCTACGATTGTTCCTTTAATCTGAGCTTTTTACAGACTTTTGATTCCTGCCTTAGGCAAAGTGTAACTGGCTCAGTAAGAGAGAGAAGGTGAGAAAGAAGCCTGGAAAGGCGGAGAGAATAGGCCTTGGTGGTTTCTCACTGCTCTTAGTAAACAAGTGTGGCCTGGGAAATCAGTTTCCTGCCTGGGCAGAGGCTGTGGGAGTGCGGAGCCCCAGAGGGGAGGATGGAGCTAACTGGAGACAGAAGATGATGCAGGTGGTGTGCAGGCTTGCGCTGCTGAGCCCCACTCCTGGAGCTGAATTGAAGGGGAGTGAAGAGCAAAGACAGGAGGCAGGGAAAGAAGGCAGAGCGAGGATTCTGCGCTAAGCTCCATACAGGCACTGGAAAAATGTTGTTGTTTAGTCATTGTAACAGTTTTACAAGGAAAGGATGTTAATTCCCATTCCATAGATTTCTATATCAGAAGTATCTAGATTTCTGATAGATTTCCTAGTAATGAGTTTCAGAGAATATCAGTAATCAGAGCAAGAGAATACTGAACACTCATGTACAGAATTCTGTTTTTAATGCCAACAATCAGGTCCAGCCCATGAAAAAAACACTTCATCAAGCAAATTTCTTCCCAGTGAGGAGTTCATTTAAGAAAACACAGTATCTTTGGAAACAGGTTGATTCCTCTGACAAAAAAAAAAAAAAAAAAAAAAAAAAAAAGACTTTAACACTCAGTGGGCCAGGGGGGAAATGAATTAATGTAGGGACAGGTGCCTCCTAACCCAAGATGAACCTCTGCATGTGTTGCAGTGGCAAATAGTTGATGCTATGGTCACAGGCCAAGCCAGAAAGGCTCACAACAAAATGAAGATGTCTAAATGACACATTACATTGTCAATTTAAAACACACAGTGAGACACAAGGAGAGAGAGATGGAGTGGACTGGCGTGCTCAGGGGAGGATCCAGAGAGGTGAAGGCACTCCTTACCTGAGGGGTGGAGTACGCTACGCTCAGATGTCCTGTCTTTCTGTGGTATCAGCTTTCCTGGCTGACTGTGGTTGTGAGGACCAGAGCTGATGGTGAGCTGGGGAGGCAGAGTGTCTGGAACCAACACGGGCTTGCTCTCTTGGAGAGGTGGAAGGCCAGAAAAGAAGCTTGCCGCTAATTTCTGGGTAGCTACAGCCATTATCTGTCTCTGCCAGGATGAAGTCATTAATGGCTGATTCAAGAATACTACACTAGGGGCCAGCGCTGTGGCATAGTGGGTAAAACCACTGCCTGCAGTGCTGGCATCCCATATAGATGCTGGTTTGAGTCCCAGCTGCTCTACTTCTGATCCAGGTCTCTGCTGTGGCCTGGGAAAGCAGTAGAGGATGGCCCAAGTCCTTGGGCCCCTGCACCCACGTGGAAGACCAAGAAGAAGCTCCTGGCTTCAGATTGGCACAGCTCTGGCCATTGTGGCCATCTTGGGAGTGAACCAGCGTGTGGAAGACCTCTTTCTCTCTCTGCTTCTCCTTCTCTCTCTGTGTAACTCTTTCAAATAAATAAATAAATCTTTTAAAAAAGAGTACTACACTGTTATAAATATTTGATAGTTCATAATTGTTTTTTATTCTCAAAATATTTAAGATTTTAAAAATCAGCTTTATTGAGGCATAACTGACAAAATAAACTATACATATTTAAAGTGTTCAATATGATGAATTTTAACATATACTAAGTATAGATAACCATAACCACGATCAAAATAATGAATTTATCCATCATCTGCAAAAGTTTTCTTGAGCCTTTTTGTCAACTTCTGTAGTCGTTCTCTGTTCCTCAAGTCTCATTCTCAGAAGTCCAGGGATCTGCTTTCTGTAATTATAGGTTAGATTGCATTTTCCATATTTCTTGAAATAAATGGAAGCATATGAATACTCTTTTTTGGGAAGCCTGGCTAAGTTCTGAGATCCATCCATGTTGTTCACTCCTATTTACTGCCAAGTAGTATTTCAGTGTAGAAATATACCAAACTTTGTGTATCCACTCACTTGCTGAATCACTTCCAATTTCTGACTATTGTAAATAAAGCTGCTATGAACATTCATAGCACCTCCCATCTTTTAGCGATGAATCTTTCTTTTGTGGGGTGGCAGGCATTAAATAGGAATTGAATGGCTGGATCATACAGTAAGCATATATTTAATGCTTTAAGAAATTGACAACTGGGGCTAGCGTTGTAGTGAAGAACGTTAAGCCTCTGCCCACCATGCCAGCATATCACATGGGTGTAGCTTGGAGTCCTGGCTGATCCACTTTCAATCCAGATCCCTGCTAATGCACCAGGGAAAATCAACAGAAGGTGGCCCAAATACATGGGCCACTGCACCCATGTGGGAGACCCAGAAGAAGCTCCTGGCTCCAGCCTCGCCCAGCTCTAGCCATTGTGGCCATCTAGGGAATAAACCAACAGATGGAAGATCTCTCTATCGCAGCCTTTCGAATAAATAAATAAATCTTTTTTTTTAAAAAAGAAACTAACAAGTATTTTCCCAGCTACCACATATGAGAGTACTAGTTACTATATGTCTTGTTAATACTTGGCATAACAAGTCATATGAATGTTATCTTTTGGGTATGCGCGAGCTTTAAAATCTATTTCCTCAGTCACTAATGAGTATTTTCACCCAAGAGAAAGGCATGGTCTCTGTCTGAACCCCTCTGCCTGCTCTGTGGCCTGGAAACACCTTCCAGAAACTCTTCTCTGGTGTCCTCTTATTTCTACATTTTTGTTATCTTCCTCTTTTTCTCTAGGGTCACCACCTTGTGCTGCCTGGCACGATCTGAAAATCATTAGTTCACACTTCCGTCTAGTTTTTAAGCAAGGAGATATTACTTCATCTTGACCAGAAGAGGTCGTTCCCATAACAGTCTTGGCTGTTCTTTAGCTCCTTCCATCCTTGTTCCTTAGGATGAGTACACTACACTTTAGCTAAGACTAAGATTTTTCAAGAACTAGATTTATTGCCAGATATACATATTCATAGTACAGATCAGAATAATTTAACTAACTTTCTTACCTTCTTTTTCTATTTTATAAGGAAGTCTTTTATTAACATAAAACAGTAAGCCTAAAACAAGTGGGCTGCCACCAACTAGATTTCTAGTCTGCTGCAGACCCTCAGGAAGGACTTTGCCAATTACAATGTCAGCAATCAAAAACACTAGCCCAGCAATCAAAGACTTAGAGCTGAAGCGGGAGCTGAAGGAGCCACAAAGGAGGCCTTTCATTTCCCACTTTCCCACCAAGTTGTAGCATACAGAGCAAGCCTATGTACTTCAGGTTTATAAATCCTCACTTCTTCTTTTTTTTTTTTTTTTAATTTGACAGATAGAGTTATACAGGGAGAGAGGGAGAGAGAGAGACAAAAAGGTCTTCCTTCTGTTGGATCACTCCCCTAATGGCTGCTATGGCCAGCGCTGTGCAGATCCAAAGCCAGGAGCCAGATGCTTCCTCCTGGTCTCCCATGCAGGTGCAGGGGCCCAAGGACCTGGGCCATCCTCCACTGCACTCCCGGGCCACAGCAGAGAGCTGGCCTGGAAGAGGGGCAACTGGGACAGAATCCGGCACCCCAACCGGCACTTGAACCCCGGGGTGCTGGCGCTGCAGGTAGAAGATTAGCCTAGTGAGCCGCGGCACCGGCCACAAAACCTCACTTTTTTTTTTTTTTTTTTTTTTGACAGGCAGAGTGGACAGTGAGAGAGAGAGACAGAGAGAGAAAGGTCTTCCTTTGCCGCTGGTTCACCCTCCAATGGCCGCCGCTGCAGCCGGCGCACCGCGCTGATCCTGGCAGGAGCCAGGAGCCAGGTGCTTTTTCCTGGTCTCCCATGGGGTGCAGGGCCCAAGCACCTGGGCCATCCTCCACTGCACTCCCTGGCCATAGCAGAGAGCTGGCCTGGAAGAGGGGCAACCGGGACAGAATCCGGCGCCCCAACCGGGACTAGAACCCGGTGTGCCGGCGCCGCAAGGTGGAGGATTAGCCTATTGAGCCACGGCGCCGGCTCAAAACCTCACATTTTAACTCACTCAAGTAACCATCACCCAAAGAAAACAAGAGAATATGTCCAACACCCCTAAAATTCCACTGTGTCCTACTAACAGTAGCTCCCTGCTAGCGCACCTGTGAAAGCAACAGAAGATGGCCCAAGTACTGCTACCCACATGGGAGATAGGCCCAGCCCTCATCACTATGGCCATTTAGGGAGTGAACCAGTGAATGGAAGACTTATCTCTCCCTCTCCATCACTCTGCCTCTCAAATAAATAAATAAATCTTAAAAAAAAGAAGAAAATAAACCATCTAGCACAATCCTAGTCCTAAATCCACACCTTCCATGTTCCATAGGCAAATGCGGAAAACGAGCAGAATGCAGGTTAGAATGGCCCTGGTTCACTTCTGGACATCCTTAAGCAGTATGACCTGGCAAATTATGTGAGTCTCAATGATCTCAATCACAGAATAGGAATTACACCACTGTCTCACAGGACTACTGCTGGGACCAAAGGAGAAAATCCACATGGTGGATCATAGTCCACATTTCAGTTCCAGTTTCTCCTTTTAGACTACTACTGGTCACACATGAGACACAAGTCTGTAAAAAATTAAACATGCTATGGCGCAGTAGGTTAATCCTCTCTGCCTGCAGTTTTGGGATCCCATATGGGCACCCATTCTAGTCTCAGCTGCTCCTCTTCTGATCCAGCTCTCTGCTAAGGCCTGGGAAAGCAGAAGATGGCCCAAGTACTTGGGCCCCTGCACCCACGTGGGAGACCCAGAGGAAGCTCCTGGCTCCTGGCTTGGATCAGCTCAGCTCTTGCCCTTGCAGCCATCTGGGGAGTGAACCAGCAGAAGGAAGACCTCGCTCTCTATCTCTCCCTCTCAAATAAATAAATAAAAATCTTAAAAAAAATTGAACACAGCAACAAAAATGCATGAATCCCCTGTAGAACATTTCAGAAATGAAGTCCTGGTCTTCAAATTGGTATAGAGAAGCAGTCAAGCCAGGGAACCAACTTCCACACTACTCTTTCATAAACTTGACCATGTGATAATTAGATACCAAAAAACTTTTGACTCTACAATTTATTATTTTTGAATGGGTAAGAAAACTAATCTGGCCCACTACCAATAAAGTTTTACTGGAATAGAACACTCAATTGCTTGCCTATCATCTACAGAAGTTTCTGTACTACAAGGAGAGCTTATTTATAATGACAGAAACCACATGGCCCACTAGGCCTACCCTCTGGCTCTTTACAGAGAAAGCTTGGTGGGGGCTTACGTCATGGCACAGTGGGTTAAGCTGCCCCTTGTGATCCAGGCATCCCTTATCAGCACTGCTTCAAGTCCCAGTTGTGCTGCTTCTGATCCATCTCCCTACTAATGCACCTGGGAAACAGCAGAAGATGGCAAGTCCTTGGGTCCCTGCCACCCACATGGAAGACCCTGTTGGATTTCCAGGTTCCTGGCTTCCACCTGGCCCACCCTGGCTGTTGCAGCCATTTGGGGAGTGAACCAGCTCGTGGAAATCTGTCTGTCTCTCCTTCCCTCTGTCACTCTGCCTTTCAGAAAAATAAATAAATCTTTAAAAATAAATAAAAGGGGCCGATGCTGTGGCACAGTAGGTTAATCCTCTTTGTGCGGCGCCGGCATCCCATATGGGTCCTGGTTCGAGTCCTGGCTGCTCCTCTTCCAATCCAGCTCTCTGCCATGGCCTGGGAAAGCAGCAGAATATGGCCCAAGTGCTTGGGCCCCTGCACCTTTTGGGAGACCCGGAAGGAGCTCCTGGCTCCTGGTTCCTGGCTTCGGATTGGCGCAGCTCCTGCCGTTGTGGCCATTTGGGAAGTGAACCAGCAGAAGGAACACCTTTCTCTTTATCTCCCTTTCTCACTCTCTGCAACTCTACCTCTCAAATAATAAATGAAATCTTTTAAAAAATAAATAAAAAAGAAGTTTGATGACCTGTGATTTAGGATAAAATTCTGTATGAAAGATGGAATGGCTACAAATTCAAAAAGACAAAATATGTAATGTGGGAGGCAGAATCCGTCTCCTGCAGAAGGCGAAGCCCGCCTCCCATAATATGGCATTGATAAGGAGTAACCAGCTTTTACACAGCTGATTCATCTTGACTACTAGAAGCCGCAGGAGCCGATTCATCCTCTCAACAGAAGAGAACGGCATGCTCAACACGTGGACAAGCGTAGCACGGATTGGTGGAGAGGACTATAAAGGAGAAGAGAGACGGCACAGTGGTGTGGGTTGGTTGGAGAGTGCGTTGGAGAGTTCGCGGGGAAGTTCGTTGCTTCATTCTTTCTCATTTCTCTCTACTCATTCTTGCTTTGGGAGTTCACTGTTTGCTTATTCTTACTTTACTATATAAAAGACTTGTAAAAAAAAAAAGGGAACAACAAGCGTCCGGTCCGGTGCGGCTCCTCCGCGTGTGGAGGAGCAGCAATGTAATGGATAAATTCCCAGAAAGATGAAAATGACTCAAACTAACTCAAGAAGCAACAGAAAATCTAGGCAGAACTACAGTAAATAAAGCAGCTGAATCAGTAAGTAAAAGTCTTCCCAGAAAGGGAAGCACGGGCACCTCTGCTAGTCACACCTCCATCTGCATCGCTGATTTGTATAGTGGACGTTTTGGGGGCCCCATGAAAATTCCTCACATTGACAAAAGCCCCTCCCAGCCCCCCCCATTTCATTAAACAGCACTAGGCAAACCCTGAAATCTTCTCTGACAGTCATCCACCAAATGACACTTTCTCTCTTCACTTTGCAAAGGCAACAATTTGATAAGCAAACCTTCCAGGCAAAGTTCAAGTTCACACTTTGCATAGGAAACGTGAAGGAATACCAGCTTAGAACACCAGAATCGGCCCTACACACTGCCCACCAATCAGGCCTCTCTAGGTAGAGATGCTTTAAATCATGATTGCACCTAATTCCACCACAATCTGGTGAATCTAATCTGTCTTGCCTACCAGGCCATCATAAAGGCTCCACAAATCCCTTGAGAAATTGTGACACATCATCAATAGGGTTCCTATATCCCCTCTGAGACACCAATTGAGATGTCTTGTTCCGCTTTCATTTTGTTACAGAATCTCAGGAACAGAAGAAATCTTGAGTGTTTTTAGTTCAATGTTTTTCAAACTGTCCGGTGAGTTGTAACCAACTCTTTTTTTTTTTCTTTTAATGAAACACATAATGTCCGGAGTGAAGATGTAAAACATATCAAACTATGAGACACAGGCCAAAAAAAGTCAGATACTTCTCCTCAGCCCTACCCCCAGCAAGGCAACCAAAAAGAAATGTTCTTTGCAACATCTCACTTCATCCAGAGAAACCAGCAAATGGGAATTTTGTGCTCAGAACACCTGTCAATCATTTAAAAAACAAAAACAAAACCCCAAGATCCATGAATTTTCCAGCTGAAAAGGCATTTCTGTCGTGGTGGAATTAAGATCTGAATTGGGCAAACAGCAGATTCAAATTAGTCTGGCCTGCGGCTGGGGAGTTCCTCACCTGTGACCACTTGAGGACACGGTGAAGATGCCTCCCAGCTCGGCGTCTGGAGCTCAGTGAACATCAACAGAACAAGCCAGCAAGGGCCATGCCTCTCACACACCCAAACACTTCCACCCTTGACGTCACCACGGGTAAAATACAAGCACAAAGGTACCAAACACGTAAGGTCCGCCAAGTTCCAGCCGGCAGAAGCTGCGCCCTGCCACCCTCTCCTCCCATGCCCCAGTCCGCCTTGGTCCTCGAGCCACCAGTCAGGAGCACGCTGGTGCTCTTCCCTGCCGCCCTGCCAAAGGAAACTGAGGCGTGTAGGGAGCGCGCCACAGCGGCTAGGATCCTGGAGTAGAAGCCCAGGCCAGTAACACCTCACACACATCACAGCCGTCAGCAGCCTCCCACCCCAACCAAACTCCGGGACCACCCCCAGCTCGCGCCACCTCAAGAAAGGTCTCCAGGGCCGGCGCCTTGGCTCACTAGGCTAATCCTTCACCTTGTGGCGCTGGCACACCGGGTTCTAGTCCCAGTCGGGGCGCCGGATTCTGTCCTGGTTGCCCCTCTTCCAGGCCAGCTCTCTGCTGTGGCCAGGGAGTGCAGTGGAGGATGGCCCAAGTCCTTAGGCTGCACCCCATGGGAGACCAGGAGAAGCACCTGGCTCCTGCCTTCGGATCAGTGTGGTGCGCCGGCTGCAGCGCGCCGGCCATGGTGGCCATTGGAGGGTGAACCAACGGAAGGAAGACCTTTCTCTCTGTCTCTCTCTCACTGTCCACTCTGCCTGTCAAAAAAAAAAAAAAAAAAAAAAAAAAAAAGGGAAGGTCTCCAGGGCCTTAAGAACCCAGGCGCGCAACCCCGGCCCCCACACAACAGCCACCTCCCCTGGCTCTTACCTCCGCGCCATCTGCCAGGGCGTCCTCAGAGCACCATGCCAAGCCCACCACTCAATTTCTTGAAAAAGACCCACCAAGGGGCTTCTCCACACCCACCTCTACGGCGACAGCTGCTGCCAGAAGCGTCTGTTTCTTTCTTTAAAAGATTTATTTTATTTATTTAAAATGCGGAGTTACAGAGAGAGAGAGATCTGCCATCCCCTTCTTTTTTTTTCTTTTTCTTTAATAAATGTGAATTTACAAAGTGCAACTTTTGTATTGTTGTGGCTCCCCCACCCCAACCTCCCTCCCTCCCGTGGCCCTCCCCTCTCTCACTCCCTCTCCCATCCCGCCCTTCATCGAGTTTCATTTTCAATTACCTTCATATACTGAAGATCAACTTAGTATACACTAAGCAAGGATTTCAACAGGCTGTACTCACACAACCACACAAGGTATAGGGTATTGTTCGACTAGTAGTGTTGTTTTTAAGTTTCATAATAAAACACATTAAGGACAGAGATCCTACGTGGGGAGCATGTACCCAGTGACTCCTGTTGTTGATTTAACAATTGGCACTCTTATTTATGACGTCAGCAATCACCTGAGACTCTTGCTATGAGCTGTCTAGGCTATGGAAGCCCCTTGAGTTCACCGACTCTGAACTTGTTTAGTCAAGGCCATATCACAGTGGAGGTTCCTTCCTCCCTTCAGAGAAAGGCGCCTCTCTCCTTGATGGCCTGTTCCTTCTGCTGGGGTCTTGTTCACCAGGATCTTTCATTTAGATTGTTTTTTGCCACCGTGTCATGGCTTCCCACTGCCATCCCCTTCTATCCACTAGTTCACTCCGCAAATGGTTACAATGGGCAGGGCTGGGCCAGACCGAAGCCAGGAGCAAGGCGTTTATTCTTGGTCTCCCACAAGGGTTCAGGGGCCAAAACACTTGGGCAGTTTTCCACTACTTTCCCAGGTGCATTAGCAGGGAGCTGGATCAGAAGTGGAGCAGCTGAGACTTGAACCTGCACCCATATGAGATGCTGGCATCACAGCAATGGCTTTACCTGCTACACCACAATGCCAGCCCCTTTAACGTCTGTCTTATTCACAAGCATACATTTATTTTAAAGAAAAAAGAAAATAAAGTAAGCCAAAGGAAGAAAATACAAATCAGCATTTGGTCTTTTTAAAGTTAATATTTTGATATGGCCAGGAATAGAGTCATGATTTTTTTATCAAGGAATTTGTAGAATTTATATCTATATTAAATTATAAGTTGGCATTTGTACTGTGCTAAAATCTCCAAAAGTTTAATAATAGTCTGCTTATGCCTTTGCTGCTTTCTAGAAATTCATTTATTTATCAGATATTCATTGGGTATCTGCTATGTGCCAGGCACCATTCTGAGTGCTTAGAAAATAATGAATAAAGCTGTCCTTTGGATCTTGTATTTAAATGGAGCACAAACAATGTACAAGGAAAATAATAAGTAGATAAATTTTATAATGTTTTATGCAGTAATGAATGCTTCAGAGAAAAAGAGGAAGTAGAACAGATTTATGGAGGTAGGCTGGAGTGAAGGGACAAAGTTACACTTTTCAATAGGATGACCAGAACGAACAAAGACTTAAGTAATATTGATGGTTCATTACTTATAATAAGGAAATTAGACATAGCTACTTAATCTAAGGTTGCTTTGATGAATCTATAAATTCCAGAAAAAAGTATTTGGATCTAGGGACAGTAGTAAGAAACCCATGGAGATGCTTCTTGAAAGATTGAATGAGGATGATCATTAAAAGGAATTAGTAAAAAAAGCTCAGAGATGTCAGTTAATCTTCATAATTAATCATAGAATTGTTCAGCTCCAAACCTTAATCAATCTCCCTTTACAAGGTAGAAGCCATTTGTTAATTTTATTTTGTGGCTGGCGCCGGGGCTCACTTGGCTAATCCTCCGCCTGTGGCGCTGGCACCCCAGGTTCTAGTTCCAGTTGGGGCGCCGGTTCTGTCCCGGTTACTCCTCTTCCAGTCCAGCTCTCTGTTGTGGCCTGGGAGTGCAGTGGAGGATGGCCCAAGTGCTTGGGCCCTGCACCCGCATGGGAGACCAGAGGAAGCACCTGGCCCTGGCTTCGGATCGGCACAGCGCACTGGCCGTGGCAGCCATTTGGGGGTGAACCAATGGAAGGAAGACCTTTCTCTCTCTCTCTCTCTCTCTCACACTGTCTAACTCTGCCTGTCAAAAAAAATTTTATTTTGCTTTTCCTCTTCCTTTTGGGAAGTAATCCTTCCAATCCCAGGCACTCTCAGCCAACTTCCTGTAATCCCGGAATGGGCCTCAGGAATCAGGATGGGACATCACAGTGTTGTGGGATGGGAAAATAACACAGTTCAGATATATTTGAGCCAATGCTGTGGTGTAGCAGGTAAAGCTGCCGCCTGTATTGCCGCATCCTGTATGGGCACTGTTTCAAATCCTGGCTGCTCCACCTATGATACAGCTCTCTTCTATGGCCTGGGAATGCAGTAGAAGATGGCCCAAGTACTTGGGGCCTGCACCCATGTGGGAGACTTGGAAGAAACTCCTGGCTCCTGGCTTCCATTGGCACAGCTCCGGCCATTACTGCCAACTGGAGAGTGAACCAGTGGATGGAAGACCTCTCTCTCTTTCTCTCTCTCTCTCTCACTGCCTCTCCTGCTCCCTGTGTATAACTCTGACTTTCAAATAAATAAATCAATCTTTAAAAAATTGATATTGACACCAAGAGCTTTCACTCTTTAGGGACACTGGCTTGCAAAGATGATTTGAGACTGGTGGGTATTGTGTTGACATGGAAAGACTTCTTGAGAAACAGGACCTGAGAGGGAGGGTGGGGAGGGGAGAGGTAAGACCCTTAGTGATGCTCATTGAAGCCTTGCATCCAGACATGCTCAAAGTCAGCACCGTACCCAGAATTCTCATGAGCCAAAGCACTTCTTTTGCTTAAACCAGTTGGAGTTAGATTTCTAACTCTTGCAGCCCTATAGTTTCTATTACATACGAACTCTTGCCGTCTAAACTTTCCCCAGAGTATTTCTGGGAGGTTCAATAATAGGTGCCTTCGGTGCCTTCCTGACTAGGTCTGAGTTGTCTCTTACCATTGTACATTACTGACCATGAGCCAACAGAGGCTCAGCTTTCTCGGGGCGAACTATGCCTGAAATCTGCTGGCTGCATGCCTTTGTCTCTGCCAAGTGCAGCCTCTACCACGGCCTGAGATCCCTGCATGCTGCTCTTGGAGGTTGCTGATGTGAAGAAAGGAAAGGCCTGGGTGTATGCTTTCATTTAGAAGCCCGGAAGCAAGTCTCCTTGAGCCTCAGGCAGTTACAAAGCGGGATGCAGACCACACTTAGAGTGGACACTCTGAACTTTCTTCACGAGACTCTCAGCCAGGATCTTCACCCAGGGCTACTCTGCCCTTTTCTTTCAGGCTCCACTGAAGGGCTTTTAAGGCACAAGTTTCTTTCTACCTGAGGTGCTCCAATCCCCTCCTGCCATCCTATCATAACTATTTCTCTCTCATTTGGTCTTCTAGAATTCAGCTGACAAATATGCATCTATGCAGTCATTGATAGTGTTCTAATTTCACTTATTTATGTGTACTCTCAAGAGGTATCTCCTCCCTGCTAATGTTTTGATTCAACTGGTTAGAGGAGAAGAGCACAGTGGCTGGGGCTGATGTGGTCACTTAGCATCACTCAGTTGCTTTCACATCTGGACTCTGGCTCATTGGAATCAGTCAGTCATACCCAACACGCCATGAGTTTAGATTATGGAGGCTGAGTAACTTCGAATGCATTAGTTTGTCATGCAGACTTTTTCTGGCTAGGGCTCCAAGACTTAACAGACTCTGTTAAACAAAAAAAGTTTCAGTCTTCAATTTAAAAACTCAATGTACTGGTGCATTGTCAGCTACAGTGACATTTTCATAAAATAACCAGCATTATGGTAAATACTGCTGCAATTAGCATATTCAGTATGAGCCAGACACCCTATAGGTACCTTCTTACACTACGTGATTTGATTTGGAATACACTTGTGAAACACTCTCTAAATTTGCAAGTGAAACCTGAAAGTAGTGGGCTGAATAAAATTCTTGGTAAATCTCTTTAGACCATAACCAAAAAGTTATGTTCCATGTGGTTAAGTTCAGGGTTTCAAGTAGATCCAAGAAGTGGCTGATGAATCAAATTTATGTAGGAGAGGTTTAGCTGTGGAAAGCGTAACTGATGTTAGCAGAATTCCTCTATCTCTTCTGATTATGAACAGCACTGATACTGTTCTTACCAGCAAATTAACTTAGAAGCCTAAACACACTGACAGCTCAGAAAGATAAATTATGCTGTATTTTTACATATAAATTTGGAAGATCATGCTTTCAAATTGCCAGATAAAATCAAAACCTCAGGTGTACTTAGAAAAACACAGACACAGAGAATCTCAACACACTTGGAATTTTTCTGCAAAACACATCCACATTCCAGGTTTTGTGACTGTATTTCTTGTTTATCCCCCTTTCATAAACTTAGAAACTAGTTCCCTTCCTCTTTCTCTCAAGCCTACTCTGCGGATCTCAGAATAGCTCTTTTGCTCTCACTGAGCCTTCTGTTGCCGCTTTCCAGGGTTTTCAAATTCAGTCATGCTGCCACCACACCATACTGAGATGGCTGCGACTCACTGTTGGCATCACACAGATGACTCAGCATCTAGGGGATGTCTCTGCCTCTTCTTCTGGCTTCCTTCCCTTGCTGCATACTCCCAACCATGTTGAAATTCTGAAGGAATGTAAAAGAATAAATGAAAACTCCAAATGAAAAAAGATGTATGATATACTTCATTTTAAGTTTGTAACAGAGCATGTTGAAGCAGACATGATTTCTGAGTAACCAAGTACACTGTTTGGCACAAGGTGTGGAAAAAGATCTGGTGGATTTGTCAACCATTCTGACTGGCGAAGAGAACTGCCTCTGACCACTGATGCCACGCTGAGTCAAGTGTTTGGTACTTCAGTGTTGTTGTTGGACTTCAGTCCATACCAACTGGGCCCATGCAGTGACTTTGTGTCGAAGTAATGGTGCATTACTTAAACAGAAACATTCATAGGTGGAGGCCCAGTTCCTAATTTAAAAGCTTGGGACCACCTGAAGTACCACTTTGTTAAGGTTGCCAGTTTTTTAAAATCCCAATATTTTTATTCATTTGTTTATTAAGTAAAATATGTTACATTAAGAAAGAATGACACCAAGAGGAAGTAGAAACATCATGGAGGCAAGAAGCAAACAAGCAAACATTTGCATAGTTCTTCAAGTAGTGGCAAAGGAGAGAGGGAGGCACTGCATGACACTGGGGGATTTCTTGCTTTCTCTGCAAAATTTTCTGCATAATTATCATAAACTGGCCACAGGATTGGAAAGCTTTGGCTTGCTAAAAATGTCCTTAATTTTATCAACGAAAAATGTGCCCTCTCCATATTTTCTGTTTCTTTGTGAACACTAGAATCTCATACAGCTACACTAGGAGAGATCTTCAGAGGGGTTTGACTTTGTGGCACATCTTGCAGTGCTGGCATCCCATATCAGAGTGCTGGTTCAAGTCCTGGCTACTCCGTTTCCCATGTAGCTTTCTGCTAATATGCCTGGACAGGCAGCAGCTGATGACCCATGTTCTTGAGGAAATCAGTATGGAGTTCCCAACTTCTGGCTTTGACCTGGCCCAGATTGGTTGTTTCAACCATCTAGGGAGAGACTCAATGGGTGGAAGATTTCTCTCTCTGTTTTTCCTTCTCTCTCTCTCTCTGCTTTTCAAATAAATAAATCATTTTTAAAAAATAATTTTTCAGGAATTAAATTGGACTACTAATGGCCTATCACTGATCTGCATCCTGCCCTTCCCTTTAACATTCATGGAATTCTTATCTCAGTGGTACACCTTTCCACACCCAGAAACTATTCAACCTCAGATGAGCAGCACTCTGTGGACAAAGATTATTTTTTTTAAATACCTGATAAAATCCTTCCATTTTTGCCATTAAAAACTTTCCATTTCCTTATTCTCTTTGAACACATCCATAGTTTCTATGACATGTGTGTTCCCATTATAATGCTCTGTTCCTCCAAAACAGATATATTTACACTTTAGAGTATCTCTTTCCAATTGTGTTATTTATTTGTTGGCAAATATTTGGGGAAGTAATATATAACCAAATGTAGTTTCTTTATTTTTTTAATTATAACATTTGTTTTTAGTTTTAAAATTTAACCTTTTTAAAACATTTTACCACATTCATTTCAAATGTAGACATTATATACAGACATATACATACCATATTTTTCTTGAAAATAGAGATATTAATATCACAAAGTGAGAGGAAAGAAGGGTATATTGCCATTAACATGGTATGATACTGTGAAGCACTATAACTATACAACAAATTATATGACATCCACACAATTTTTATACTCTCTTTATATATTAACTTCCATAAATGAGAGAAAACATGATATTTCTCTTTCTGGCTCTGACTGATTTCACTTAGCATAATGATCACTGCTTCCATCCACTTTGTTGTATATGTTCAGATTTCAGTCATTTTATGACTGAATAATCTTCCATCGTGTGCATATACCACATTTTCTTTATTGAATCATCAGTTGATGGACTCTAGTTTGATTCTACATCTCTTCTATTGTGAATTGAGCTACTATGAATGTGGGAGTGCAGATATCTCTTTCATATGCTTATTTAATTTCCTTTGAATATATTCCCAAGTGTAGGATAAGTAGATCATATGCTAGATCTACTTTCAGTTTTCTAAGATCTCTGCATACTGTTTTCCATAATGGTTGTACCAATTTCCATTCCCATCAACAGTGTACTAAGGTACCTTTTTTTCCACAACCTCACTAACATTTGTTATTTTTTGATTTTTGGATAATGACCATTTTACTAACGTGAAGTGATACCTCATTGTGGTTTTTATTTTTGTCTCCCTGATGGCTAGTGACTTTAAGAATTTTCCCATGTGTCTGTTGGCCATTTGTATTCCATCCTTTAAAAAAATGCCTGTACATATCCTTTGTCCATTTCTTTTTTTTTTTTAACATGGAACTGTAGGTTTATGACATCATAATTGATTAGGATGGTAACCACAACATCACAATGGTTTCTATGTTATCACAATTTATGTTGCCATAAAAAATGTTTTATGACATCACAATGGTATGTTTATGTTTTTGCTAATTGTGACATCACATTTTATGGCATTATACTTGATTATGACATCACAATGGATTTTAGGACATCACAATCATGACATAGCAATAGCTTATGACATCGAAAGTGGTTTATGACATCACAAATATTACAAAACCAGTGGATTTATGACATCACAATGGAAGTTTTATGGTATAAAATATTGGTTTGTAATATCATAATCAATTATATTTTAACATTACAACTAATAGTGACATTTTAATGATAGATTTGTACATAACTGGACTGTTTTGTTGTTGCTGAGTTTCTTTTTTTAAAAAAAAAACAAACTATTTATTTGAAAATCAGAGTTACAGGGGGAGAAGGAGAGACAGAGAGAGGGATCAATCTCCCACCTGCTGGTTCACTCCCCAAATGGCTGCAATGGCTAGGAATCTGCCAGGCTAAAGCCGGGATCCAGGAGTTTCATCTGGGTCTCTCACATGGTGCAAGGGTCCAAGCACTCGGGTCATCTGCTGCTTTCCCAGGCATATTGGCAGGGATCTGGATCAGAAGTGGAGCAGCCAGGACATGATCTGGCACTGATATGGGATGCTGGTGCAGTAGACGGCAGTTCAATCTGTGGTGCCACAGCACTGGCCTTGTTGTTTCTTGAGCTCCTTAAATATCTTGGATATTAATCCTGTATCAGTTGCATAGTTTGCAAATATTTTCTCCCATTCTGTCAGTTGCTTCTTCAGTATGTTGTACGTTTCCTTTGCTGTACAGAGGCTTGATATAATCCCATTTGTCTATTTTTGCTCTTATTAGCTGTGCTTCTGGGGTCTTACCCAAGAAGTCTTTGCTTAGGACAATGTCTTGCAGTGTTTTCCCTGTTTTCATCTATCAGCTTGATGGCTTAAGGTCTTAAGTTTAGATCCTTGATCCATTTTTAGCTTTTACGTAATGTGTAAGGGGAAAGTCGTGTGTCAGACTTCTGCAAGTGGAAATCAAATTTTTTCAGCAATATTCATTGAAGACACTTTGCTTTCTCTAGAGAATGATTTTAGCTTTGATTTTTTGTTTGTCCAAGATTAATTGGTTGTAGGTGTGTGTGGTTAATTTCTGGGGTTTCTATTGTGTTCCATCGATCTACATGTCTATTTTTATCCCAGTACCAGGCTGTTTTGATTATAATAGCCATGTAGTATGTCTTAAAATATGGCATTGTGATGCCTCTTGCTTTGTTTTTTTTATTGTTTGACTGCTTTGGCTATTCAGGTTATTTTGTATTCCCATGTGAATTGTTCTTTCTAGATCTGTGAAGAATGTCCTTGATATTTTGATTGGGATCCAATTGAACCTGTAAATTGTTTTAGGTAGTTTGGACATTTTGATGATATTATTTCTTTCAATCCACGAACATGGAAGATATTTCCAATTTTTTGTGTCTTCTTCTATTTATTTCATTAATGTTTTATAATTTTCATCGTAGAGTTTTTTCATAACCTTGGTTAAATTTATCCCAAGGAATTTAAAGTTTGCTATTTTGAACGGGAATAATTTTATAAGTTCTTTCTCAGCCAGAGCCTTGTTGATATGTAAAAATGCAATTGATTTTTGTGTGTTGAATTTATATTCTGCAACTTTGCCAAATTCTTTAATCAGTTATAACAGTCTCTTAGTGAAGTCTTCCAGTTTCTCTATACAAAGGATCAGGTCATTTGCAAACAGGGATAATTTGATTTCCTCCTTTCTTATTTATATCCCCTTAATTTATTTTCTTGTCTAATGGCTTTGGCTAAAACTTCCAGAACTATATTGGATAAAGATTGTGAGAGTGAGCATCATTGGCTGGCTCCATATCTTAGTGGAAATGTTTCCAGTTTTTCTGCATTCACTATGTTGCTAACTGTGGGTTTGTCGTTCATTGCCTTTATTGTGTTGAGGTATGTTCCTCCATATCCATTTTTTAAGTATTTTTTTTTTATCATGAAAGGATGTTGTATTTAATCAAATGCTTTCTCTGCATCTGTTGAGATAACCATGTGGTTTTTAATCTATCATTTTGTTGATGTGATGTACAATAGGTATTGATTTGCTTATGTTGAACCACTCCTCTGCATCCCTTGGATAAATCCCACTTCATCAGGGTGAATCATCTTTTTCATGTGTTGTCAGATTCGATTTGCTAGTATTTTATGGAGTGTTTTTGCATCTATGTTCATCAGACATACTGGTCTACAGTTCTCTTTTTTGTCGTATTTTTCTCTGGTTTTGGAATTCAGATGATGTTGGTCACAAAGAATGAGTTTGGAAAGGTTCCCCTCCCTTTCAATTCTTTTGAATAGTGTAAGAAGAATTAGTATTAGTTCTTCCTTAACATTTTGATACAATTCAGCAGCGAAGCCACCTGGTACTGGGCTTTTCTTTGTTGCTGGGGTCTTTATTCTTGATTCAGTTTCTGTCTTGGTTATTGGTCTAGGTAGGTTTTCTGTCTTTGTGCCTTGACTGATAAATTGTATGTGTCCAGAAATCTGTTTCTTCTAGATTTTCTAATTGTTAGCATATAACTATAAATTCCTAATCATTTCTGCTGTACTTTGGAAATTTATATTCATTAAATAAAAGTTTTTTGCAATTCGGAAAAAAATAAAAATAAAAAAATAAAAAAATTCCTAATCATTTCTTATATTTCTGTGGTATCAGTATCTCCTTTTTCATCTCTGATTTTATTTACCTTTTGTTACTATTATTTTTTACATTTTATTAAAGGTATACAAACTTCATGCATTTCATATACAAATTTAGGAAGATAGTGATTCTTCCCACCCTACCCTTCCTCCTGCCTGTACTCTCACCCTTCTTCCTTCTCTCTTTCCTATTGCCACTCTTAATTTTTGTGAATATCTATATTCAATTTCCTTTATCCTCATAAGATTAATCCTACAGTAAGTAAAGAGTTCAATAAATAGTATGAGGGAAAAAACACTTTTCTTCAACAGTAGAGACAAGAGCTGTAAACAATCATCGATTTTGGGTCTTCTTCTTTTTCTTGGTTAATTGGTCCAATGATTTATCAATTTTGTTTATTTTTTAAAAAATATGTAACTTCAGTGCTCTCTGTTATAGATTTCTGATTACTATTTTATTTCCTATGTAGTTTTTATTATTTCTTTCCTTCTACAAATTTAGTTGGTTTTTTCTTGTTTTTCTGGGTCCTTGATGTGCATTGTTGCATCATTTATTTTATACTTTTTCTATTTCTTTTTAAAAATTATTTATTTATTTATTTATTTGACAGGCAGAGTTAGACAGTGAGAGAGAGAGAGAGACAGAGAAAAAGGTCTTCCTTTTTCTGTTGGTTCACCCCTCAAATGGTCGCTATGGCTGGTGCACTATGCTGATCTGAAGCCAGGAGCCAGGAGCTTCCTTCTAGTCTCCCATGGGGGTGCAGGGCCCAAGGATTTGGGCCATCATCCACTGCACTCTCGGGCCATAGCAGAGAGCTGGCCTGGAAGAGGAGCAACCAGGACAGAATCCGGTGCTCAAACCGGGACTAGAACCCGGGGTGCCGGTGCTGCAGGCAGAGGATTAGCCAAGTGAGCCGCAGCGCCGGCCCTTTCCCACTTCTTAATGTAGGCATGTATTGCTGTAAAAAACAAAACAAAACAAAAAAACAAAAACAAAAACAAAAAAAAACTTTCCTCTTAAAATCACTTTTGCTGTATTACATATATTTTGATATGTTGTGTTTTCATTTTCCATAGTTTCAAGGAGGTTTTTTTTATGTTTCTTTTGAATCCTTCTATGACCTAATGCTTATTCAGGCACATGTTGCTTATCCACTTATTTGGATACTTTTTTTTAGATTTATAAAAATTGGATTTAAGTCATTATATAAGTAATTCACCAATAATGCTTCACCTTAAGATATTGTCAATGCATTCATAAAGTTAAAGAAAACAAAATCAAGCATCATATTTTAAAATTTTCTTACAACATAGAGAAATTTGTAATTTTTTTCCCTGGATTTTTTTTTTATTCAGACTGAGTAAGCGAAAATTGAATGTGTGAAAATCTGAACTGTTTCAAAATTAATTTTTTCAAACGTAGATCTAGGGAAATGTTAAATCTCAGTGCTATTTTCTCTGTCTTTTTAAACATTTTTTATTAATATAAAAAGAACAGATTTTATGTATTTCATAGATACAGTTCTAAAATGATAAGCATATTTACTCACTTCCCCCCTTCCTCCCTCCTTCCTTCCATCCTTTTTTTTTCTTTAATTTTTGCAAAGACATAATTTTAATCCCCTCTATAATCCTAGGCTTAATTCACCACTATTATATTCAACAAGTAAAAAGTAGGAAGACCATAGTTCAACAGGAGTACAAACAAGGGCTAAAAACAACAATCATATCAGAAGATGCCCATTTCATTTCTGTACATTTTTTGTATTCTCTGTTAACTGCCACATATCAGAGAAAACATATTTGTCTTTTTGGGACTGGTTTATTTCAAAAGCATAATGGTTTCTGCTTGCTTCCATTTTGTTGCAAAAGACAGGATTTCATTTTTTTATGAATGTATAGTATTACATAGTGTTATACAACATTTTCTTTATCAAGTCATCAGTTGATGGACATCTGTGTTGAATCCATATCTTAAAATTTCTAAACTCCAGCTTCATCACATCGTGGTCAGAAAGGATACATGATATGACTTTAATTTATTTTAATTTGATTTGCTTGAGTCTTGTTTTACCATCTAGAATAGGGTTTATCCTAGAGACTGTTATATTCAGTAATGAAAAGAGTGTGTTTTCTGCAGCTTTGAGATAGAATGTTCTGTAGATATCCATTAGGTCCATTTGGTTTACAATGCAGTTTAGCTCTCCTGTTTCTTTGAATTTCTGCTGGTTGGTTTATCCATTGATGACAGTGGGGTGATGAAGACCCCAGTATTGTATTGGAGCCTATGTCTCCTTTTAGATCCATTAACATTTGTTTTATAAATAAGGTGCTGTAGCATTGGTGTATATATTTTTACTATAGTCACATCTTTTTGTTGAACTAATGCCATAATCATTACATAATGACTTGCTTAGTCTCTTTTAACAGTTATTGTCTTAATGTCTATTGTGTCTGATAGGAGATTAGCTATTCCTGCTTGCTTTTGATTTCCATTTGCATGGAATATCTTTTCCCATCCTTTCACTTTCAGCCTGTGTACATCTTTTTTCTTTTTTGCTTTATTTTTCTATTCTATTTCATTTTATTTTCTATTCTATTTTCATTTCTATTCTATTTCATTTATTTAGAATGAAATTCTATTTCATTCCTGCAGTTGTGTCTCTGAGTATCGGTTTAGGAGCATGCTTTACCTTACATTCTGTTTAGGTATTTTCTCCCTATGCTTTTATTTGCTATAGTTGATGGTAGCCAAAGTATGAATCTGGGCTGATCCTGTGGATCAGTGTGGTCACTGAGATTTCTGTTATGCAAGTCTCCAGCCATCTCTCAAGGGAAGAACTGGCATGATGTACTTTTGGGAGCAGATCTTGCTGGTTTTGTGGATGTTCCTGGAAGAGCTTCCCAGTCAGTATCTAAGTCACACTCTGGAGTTGTGAAGTCAGTGCTGGCTCTAGGAGCTGAGTGGATTTAGCAACTCGTAGCCACTATCCAGATCCAGAGTTACAAGGGTTGCACTAATACTTGGTGGACAAGGCAGGACCCATAGATGCCAAGAGAGTAGTTGGATATATGAGAGTGACATTGGCTATACATCAGCATGATGGTCAGTCTTGGGCCACCCTGTGTGTGCTGCTTATTAGTTTCTGTTGGCTGCATTGAAGGAGTACCATTAACTAACGTGTGGCAGCCTCCCTGGGAAGTGCTGGAGCCTGGGTCCCTGAGCCTTCCACTGGGCCTGGGTTGAGCACAGATTCTCTAGGCCAGAGACCCTAGCAAGCAGTTGAGTTGTGCTGTGTTAGACTCAGGATAGAGTCCTATTGCAATTCCCTGTTAGTGAGGTGTTGCGGGGCTAGGTAGACTGCCTAAGGCTTACACCTGAGCACTACGTGTGTGCACTAAATGGGTCCAGGGAGCTCAGGTAACTCTTTGGGGAGGGGGGGCAACTGGCTATGGTCAGTTACGGGAGAGGATGCTAGAGTCAACTGGTATGCTTGGAGTGCCAGCTTTTCCCTGTGCCAAGGTGAACTAGCTGAGTCACCTTGAGCTCAGAGTGAGCTCAAAAGTGCTAGGGTACTTAACCCACCCAGATATGCATACCATCCAGAGCACTGACTTGCTGTGTAATGTGCCTTCCAACCGCCCCTGTGCAGATGCATCCAAAGTGTGCAGGAAGCCTCTGCATTCAGACTGGGTGGATGCATAGAAACCCAGTCCTGGCCCATCATTTTTCAAGAGGGGAGGGGAGGCAGTGGGAAAAAGGATGGCTCTCATCTCCAATGGGGCGGGCCTCCTTATTTCCAGATTTGTAAGGGCTATCTATCCCAGCAGCCATGCCCCCACTGTGCATTGCAGTGCAGACTGCCGTATGGTTTGGGCTCCAGGGCTGTCACTCCCTTGCTGGACCCAGCTGGACCTGTAGGGCTCAGTCTGCCCCTCTAGAATGCAGAATGTTTCTGGGTTACCTAGAAAGAAGACAGGCAGGAACTTCTTGCTGGTGACTCCCCTATTAAGATGGTGCCTCCCCACCACAATTCCTGCTCTGAGGAGTTGGGGGACGGAACCATGCAGGTTTCCCTTCTGAAATCCAGGATCCCAGCATTTTCCAGGGAACACTCTTTAAACTTCTTGTCCCTAGCAGCTGGGTTTCTTTCTGGGGAAGACTGCCCGGGAGAGGGGTCTGTGCAGGTGGATTCTGCCTACACTGTCCTGCTCACCCTGTCCCCCACATCAGGGAATCCTGAAGCCCCAGAACCTTGTTCCTCTCTGTCCTTTATCCAAGCCACTGCACCTGTTATTGTTGACCCTCAGTATTTCTCCTTCTCTCTTACTGCCCCAGGTGCTCTGCCTCACCTGTAGATGGAGCTGCTCTGGAGTGTTTCTGTGGAAGAGGAGAAGAACACTGGACTTCTCTACATGGCCATGTTGATTCCAAATGCAGTTTCCACTACAAGTAGCTAGGAGACAACCAGCATCAAAGTCTGGTAAATCCTGGAGACTTAGACTGTTTTTTTTTGTTTGTTTGTTTTGTTTTTTGACAGACAGAGTGGACAGTGAGAGAGAGAGAGACAGAGAGAAAGGTCTTCCTTTGCCGTGGGTTCACCCTCCAATGGCCGCCACGGCCAGCGTGCTGCAGCCAGGGCACCGCGCTGATCCGATGGCAGGAGCCAGGTGCTTATCCTGGTCTCCCATGGGGTGCAGGGCCCAAGCACCTGGGCCATCCTCCACTGCACTCCCTGGCCGCAGCAGAGAGCTGGCCTGGAAGAGGGGCAACCGGGACAGAATCCGGCGCCCTGACCGGGACTAGAACCCGGTGTGCCGGCGCTGCAAGGTGGAGGATTAGCCTACTGAGCCGCAGCGCCAGCCTACTTAGACTGTTTTGATATCTTGCTTAATTGAACAATTCTATCTATTCTTTAAGGGACTCTGCCCTGGGACAGCACAAATGTGAATATCTGATTTATAGAAGAGGATGATAGGCTGCTTTTTACAACAAAGGAAGTGCAAGAGAGCCCCCACAGCAGAGGAAACACTCATGCCCTGCCCCACGGGAACCTAAAAGCTGGGCTGCAGCTAATTTCTGGCCCGATGGTGAAGAATGTTAGGTAAATTGGGAGGGGAAACAAGATTATGCTGTGTCGGGGAACAGATCATCTTATACATTTAGAGAAACCCATGTGGATGAATGTATTTGCGAACAAAAAAATTACATTTCATTGAAAGTTTCTCCAATTCAGGTTTTCCATAGTGGAGGCCAGCCCTAACCCAAATGTTCTGAACTTGTCATTCTCAGCTCAGCTGCAATGGACCCAGGCTCAGACAAAAAATATTCTAAGTTTGTCACTGGTCCCCCTGCCCCATGGAATCTCTGTGTTGGCTGCTGTGTTTCCTGCTGCCCTTTCTAAACCAGCTGTTACTTAGTTCCCTTCCTTTCACCTCTTCATTCAATATCTTAACCAGTTTCTCTGGATTACCTCTTTCATTGGTGTTTCCTAAATGCAACATTGTCTTCCTCTAGTCTCTTCACCCTTGGCTGCATTTTCCAGGTTATTTATTGCGGTGTTTCCAATTAAGCAACAAGGAGTAACCATGTCTTTAATGGAATAACCTGAAATCATCCAGCCTCATGCTTGTTCCTCACTGTTGGTCCCCAACAGGTGTGGCCCCCATCTTGTTAGTGAGCCTGGAGATAATCAGTGAATTTTCAATGCAGAAGACCCTGTTTTGGAAAAATATATATAAATTTAGTGAATTGTGTCGCTCTCCATCTTCGTGGAGGAACGACACAGGACCCTGCGCTCTTCTTTTGTCTGCTCGGCCCTCCCCGGGTTTGCTGCTGGTTCTTCCCGGGTTGGCTACCGACCCTTCCACCTCCGTGGAAGGGCGGTTCCCCCTAGCCACTTTCCCCACTTCCGCGGGGGAGCGGCACACCGCCGGCCGGCTCTCTCGGGGCTGCACAGGTGTTCCTTCAGATAGATGTTCCTGGTGCATGTTCTCTCTCCTCCTTTATAGTCCTCTTCCACCAATCCCAACTCTGCTACCCACACGCCAAGTACGCTGCTCTCCTCCAATCAGGAGCAGGTCCCACAGTTTATTGGTTGAACTGGAGGCAGCTGTGTAGAAGCTGTTTCCTCCTCTCCCAGTGCCATATTGTGGGAGAGCAGATGCATAGAATAAGTCTTAATTCCAGTAACTTAGTCTAGTCCGAGTTGCTCCCAGTTGCTCCCCACAGATCCCCCTTTCTTTTTATTTTTGGCATTGATACGCGCCTGTCTTCGGTGCCCCGCGGCACACACTCGACTCTGCTTGCTAGAGTTGCCCACAGGTGCTTACAAGCCCTATCAATCAGGCAAACCGAATCTGGGTCCTCTCTTCGCCATGTTGTGAGGAGGTTTTTAGGCACTGATGCGTGCCTGTGTTCGGTGCCCTGCAGCGCATGCTCTGCTCTGCTAGAACTGCCTGCAGGTGCTTACAAGCCCTACCAATCAGGCAAACCGAATCCAAGCCTTCTCATTGCCGTATTGTGGGGAGACTTATTGGTGTTGATAACGTGCCTGTCTTCGGTGACCTGCAGCCGCCCACAGGTGCTTATTGTCTTACTAATCAGGCAGACCGAATCCAAGCTCTCTCATTGCCGTGTTGTGGGGAGGCCTTATTTTTCTCTATTTCTCTATCTCCGCGCATTCCTATTTCTCCTATTTTACTTCTATCTGCCAGCATTCTTATTTCTCTCATTTTACTTCTATACTTCTGTTTCTCTTATCCCCGCGGCTTCCCGGTGCCCGCCCCGAGGCTGCTTCTCGGCGCCTCCCCCGTGGCGGCTTCCCAGCTCTGCGCGGCTTACTGGCTTCGCGCGCACTCCGCGGTCTCTGCGCCCCTTCGCGCCCGCACCACAGCCTTCGCCCTAGCCCCACGTTCCCTATCTATTCACGCCCCATGCTCTCTCTGCACGTGGCGGCTTCCGCGAATCACACAGCCTAGCTCACGTTTTCGCCACCGGTATTCAGTCTAAGTTCCCCGGGCTAACCTGGCGAATTCAACCTAGCTCACGTCTGCGCCCCTCGGTCTGGCTTCCCGTCTTTTGCTCCCCGGGCCAATCTGACGGATTTCAACCTAGCTCACGTGTCTGCCTCTAGTTTTAGCTTTTTGCCTTTTGCTCCCCGGGCTGACTTGAAGAATTCCAACATAGCTTACGTTTCCGCCTCGGCCTGCCCCCGCGGCTTCATCCTCCCTAACATTTTTCTCTACCCGGTATGTTTCCTAACTTTTCTTCCAACAACATTCCCCTCTCATTTCTCCTGGCTTCTCCCCACAGTCCGTATCCGAGTCTAAGTTTCTTCTAGGTTTCACTTTCGCTTTCAATCTCCTAGCTTCCCCGCCATAGTCCGCATCCGAGTCTATGAAAGCTTTCACTTTCGCTTTCAATCCTAACTTCTTTCCCACAGTCCATATCCGAGTCTATGCCTAGGCTTTCAATAGCTTCTTCCGGCACCTTTTCCGTCCGGCTTTTCCCTAGGCTCTTTACTAGTCTCTCTCTCTGGTATTTTTCCACTTCTTCCCGCTTCTTCCCTCCTAGGTTTCCTATCCGAGTCACGGCACCATTATGTCGCTCCCCGTCTTCGTGGAGGAACGACACAGGACCCTGCGCTCTTCTTTTGTCTGCTCGGCCCTCCCCGGGTTTGCTGCTGGTTCTTCCCGGGTTGGCTGCCGTCCCTCCCACCTCCGTGGAAGAGCGGTTCCCCCTAGCCACTTTCCCCACTTCCGCGGGGGAGCGGCACACTGCCGGCCGGCTCTCTCGGGGGCTGCTCAGGTGTTCCTTCAGATAGATGTTCCTGGTGCATGTTGTCTCTCTCCTCCTTTATAGTCCTCTTCCACCAATCCCAACTCTGCTACCCACACGCCGAGTACGCTGCTCTCCTCCAATCAGGAGCAGGTCCTACAGTTTATTGGTTGAACTGGAGGCAGCTGTGTAGAAGCTGTTTCCTCCTCTCCCAGCGCCATATTGTGGGAGAGCAGATGCATAGAATAAGTCTTAATTCCAGTAACTTAGTCTAGTCCGAGTTGCTCCCAGTTGCTCCCCACAAATTGTATTCTTTTTTTCATCTTTCTCCCACTTTCTTGATAATATGTTTCTCTCCAGTCTTGGTGCTAAATACCAAATAAAGCCAAGCAAAAATAAAACCTCCAGGACTCATTTTTTAAGCTGTTACACTGCTACATAGATGGAGCCAGTATTTTTATTCTGAGAATATTTCGATATTTTAAGGATTCAGACTAAATATATATAAAGGCACAAAGTTAATTGTGTGCATGCTGAGCACAAATGGATCATATGAAGTTACTCAGGTTTTACGAATTGTACAAGTTGAATCACATCTCTTCAAATTTAAAGTAACATGTGTTTGTGGAAATCTTACCTGACCTTCCAGTCTAGACTATATCTGTTTCTTCTCAGTCACAGTAATCCCCTACATGGGCTATATCACTAGCATAACTATATGGCTATTGGATTAATTACTTATTTATGTAGCTCTGCTGTTGCTATATGTGTCACAAGGGCAGGGATATTTTCCATTTTGTTTTGTGCTATACTCAGTATTTATTATTGCAGCTAGTGCAAAATAGATGATCATTGAATTTAGAAACCAAAATAGAAAATGTCATTCACTATAATAACAAATAGAAAAAACTACTAGAAATAAACATACCAACAAATATGGAGAATTTATAAAGAAAAGTCTAAAATACTTCTGAAGGGCACAAAGGAAGAAATGAACAAATGAACAAAGTCTAAAATACTTCTGAAGGGCACAAAGGAAGAAATGAACAAATACAGACACACCACGTTCTTAGGAAATCTCACTAAGCATAGAGTTGTCAACACACGCTGAATTAATCAGATAGTTCCAGAAATTATGACAACAAATTTTAAAAATTATTACTTACTTTCATTTTATTTGAAAGGCAGAGAGGCAGAGGCAGACAGACATACAGAAATCCTCCATCCACTGGTTCACTTCCCAAATGCCTACAACAGCCAGAGCTGGGCTAGGCTGAAGCCAGGAACCTACAGTTCAATCTAGTTGGCAAGACCCAGTATGTGAGCCATCACCTGTTGTCTTCAAGGTGCACATTAGCAGAAAACTGGATCAGAAGAAGAGTAGAAGGGACTTAATCCATATATTATTATGTTATCCCATGCAATGACTTTAACCCCTGTACCAAACACCTACTCCATGGCACATATATATTTTTAATTTGAAATGATTCTATGTTCAAATGAAAGTCCAACATAAAAGAAGAGCTAGGAAATATTTTAAATTTATTTTCATTTTGAAAGACAGAAACAGAGACAGAGACAGAGAGATCTTCCACCCATTGGTTTACATGCCAAATGCCCTCAAAATCCAGGAATGGGCCAGAATGAAAATAGGAACCTGAAACTCCATTCAGCTCAATCATAGGCATAAAAGGGACCCAAGTACCTGAGCCATTACTTGCAGGAAATTGGACCTGAAGTGAAGGTGCTGAGATTTTTAACCAGGCTCTTCAATAAGTGATGTGAGCCATGCAAGCAGCAATGTAACTGCTCTACTTAATGCCCACCTCCACACAGCAGTAAGAGTGGATTATCCTCCCCAGATGATATGTATTTTACTAAAGTTTCCACAATTAAACTTTGATACATTTCAAATGAATGATAATAGATGCATTTTTCATTAAATGATGTTGGGACATCAGGGTAACCATATGGAGAAATATAAAGTTGAATTCAGGCCAAATTATAAATTTTAACATCATGCACTATGTAAACTTTAAAATGTATTGGCAAATTAAACATAAGACTTATCATATTGTAATACATGAAAATATGCAGCATTCATTTATAATCTAGGAATAGGGAGGCTTTTTGTAACTGTTACTTAAGAGCTATGTGTCATAAAAGAATGATTGACAAATTAATTATAACGTGTAAAAAGAAAACAAGAACAATTCCTTAAGCAAAGATAAACAACAAAATAGTGGAAAATACAATTCTTATTACAGACAAAAAATTCTGATCTCTGTAAAATTTCTGGAAATAATGAAGAAGTAGATCAGCAACCCAATTCAAGATTATACTACACTATTGGGGATTTTGTGGAGAAACAGTTGTGCTATTACCTGTTGATATGAGTGTCAATCAATATTTATGGAAATTAATTTATCAATAGGTATACATACGTGCATAAATTATATAAAATCAGGTGATGAACATTAGTTTGATGACCTGTTGTCCATTTAAAGAGGATAGTTAAACATATTAGGGTACATCTATATAGTAGAATATTATTCAACTATAAAAAATGATGTCACTCTCTTATGTGCTGAAGGGAAACCTACAAAATACATATGTGAGAAAAAAAGCAAAGTATTCAACTGAATATGTATCCTAAAAAAGAGTTTTTTGCTTATATGCATTGTGTATATATATATATATATATGTATACACACAAACACATGTACTCATGCATGTATATAATTTGCATGCATATTTAATATGTATAGGAAACTCACAAAGAATACATAGGAAAATTCTCAAGAATGGTTTCTGTTAGGATGTGTTCAATGTAAGAAGAAGGAATTAATGAATTAATGAATATGGGACAGGAGTAGAACAGAGACTTTTTATTGCATGATTGTTTATTGTTTATTTTTAAAAGATTTTTAAGGTGGTATATAATGGGAAAAATATTTGCAAGCTATGCAACTGATAAAATATTAATATGCAGAATCTATAAAGAGCTCCAGAAACTCAACAACAATAGCAATCCAGTTACAAAATGGACAAATGACTTGAATAGGGCCTTTTCAAAAGAGGAAATTCAAATGACCAACAGACACATAACAAAATTCTGAGGTCACTAGTCATCAGGGAAATGCAAATAAAAACCACGATGGTGTTTCACCTCACCCCAGTCAGAATGGCTGTCACAAATAAAAAAAAAAAACAATAAATATTGGTGAGGATATCTGGAATAAAGGTAACCTAATCCACTATTGGTAGGAATGTAAACTAGTTGAAGACAGTATGGTGATACCTCAGATGCATGAAAGCACATGTACCATATGATCTAGCAAATGATCTACCATATGATTCCCTTTCCTTGGAATTTATCCAAGTGAAATGAAATCAGCAGATGAAAGAGTTATCTGTACCCCATTTTTATGGCAGTTCAATTCACAATAGCTAAGATATGGAATCAACCCAGATGTCAATCAACTGGTGACTAGATAAAGAAATTGTGATACTCTGGCCTCAGAATCAGTCCTTAAGGCATGCGGATCTGGCTGAAGAGCCCATGAGAGTATTTTAGGCATGGAAAACCAAGACACTCTGACAAAACCAAACCAAACCAAACCAAACCAAACCCTAAATGAAAGATCTGATTTTTTTTTTCTCTTAAGACTCACGCTATGTCTCTCCATTCTCTCATAGATCATAAAGATTCTAATGAGAAGTTGCCTGTGAATCTAGTTGGAAATCCTTTGAAATTTAACTGACATTTCTGTATTGCACATTTTGGAATTTTTTGTTTTACTGTTAAAAGTTTGCAATATCTTTTGGCAGCCTAGCAAGGCCTTCTCATGAACCTGAGCTGGTGAATCAAGGGAACATAAGATTACATTTCCTACATGACACTGTAGCCATCCATAACTGAACAAGGAGGATGATCCCTATATTTTCTTTGCAAACAGCCCATCTTCCTGGAAAGCAGATAGGATACAGCAGAACTCATGGGCAATTCTAACTTTTTTATTAATGTGTGGTTTAGTAAGTTCATATTTGAAATAAATGTGCTATGAATGAAAAAAAAAAAAAAGAAAGATCTCTGCAAGTGAGATCCCAGTGGAAAGAATGGGCCATCAAAGAAGGAGGTACCTTTCTCTGAAGGGAGGAGAGAACTTCCACTTTGGCTATGACCCTATTGGAATAAGATCGAAGTCGGAGAACTCAAAAGGCTTCCATCACCTTGGCAACTCATGACTAGAGCCTAGGGAGATTACTGATGCCATAAACGAGAGTGTCAAATTGTTAAGTCAACAACAGGAGTCACTGTGCACTTACTCCCCATGTAGGATCTCTGTCCTTAATGTGTTGTCCAATGTGAATTAATGCTATAACTAGTATTCAAACAGTATTTTACACCTTATGTTCTGTGTGGGTGCAAACTGATGAAATCTTTACTTAATATATACTAAATTGATCTTCTGTATATAAAGATAATTGAAAATGAATCTTGATGTGAATAGGATGGGAGAGGGAGCAGGAGATGGGGTGGTTGCGAGTAGGAGGGAGGTTATGGGGGGAAAAAGCTGCTATAAACCAAAAGTTGTACTTTGGAAATTTATTTTTATTAAATATAAGTTTAAAAAAGAAATTGTGATAAATGTATATATATATATATACATATACACATAATACATATACATATATAATAGTTAATGGAATGCTATTCACCCATAAAAAAGAATGAAATTCTGTCGTTTGCAACAAAATGGATGGAACTAGAAGCTAGTATACTTAGTGAAATAAACCAGTCCCAAAAGACAAATGCCATATGCTTTCCCTGATTAGTGGTACCTAATAGAATATAAAAAAATGTAATGTATATGAGTGAAGTTGACATTTTGTGATTTGATAATTGTTTACAGTCCTTGTCTCTACTGTTGAGGCATAGTGTTTTCTATGTGCGCCAGGTTCTAGTTCTGGTTGCTCCTCTTCCAGTCCAGCTCTTTGCTGTGGCTGGGGAGGGCAGTGGAGGATGGCCCAAGTGCTTGTGCCCCTGCACCCACGTGGGAGACCTGGAAGAAACACCTGGCTCCCGGCTTTGGATCAGTGCAGCTCCAGCTGTTGTGGCCTATTGGGGAGTGAACCAACAGACGGAAGACCTTTCTCTCTGTCTCTTCCTCTCACTGTCTGTAACTCTAGCTTTCAAATAAATAAATAAAATCTTTAAAAAAATTAAAGGGAGGAATGGGAAAGGGAGAAGGAGGGAGGAAGGCTAGGGTGGAAAGTATTTACTATATGTCTAAATCTCTATGTGTGAAGCACATGAAATCTGTTCATCTTAAAATTAAAAATAAACAATGTAAAAAAGTGGTATACATTTAATAAAACAGGTAAATGAATTGATTTTAAGAAGAAAAGAAAATGACAGCACCAACAATTATTCTTTTATGAAATCAGTTGTGTTGGATTGAATAAAAGTGCACTGAAATGGTCTCAAGGCCAATGTTTTGTGTAGCTAAGTCTGCCTTAAGTCACTTTTGGAAATAAGGGGTGGGTGAATAAATAAATAAATAAACGTTTATGCTAATATTTGCTGGTAAGTATTTATTTATCTATTGAGACTACTAGTTCCTTTAAATTAGCAACGAGTATCTCCTCAGAACTATGCAAAGACTCATAGATGGGCTAATTAGTGCCCTGGCTTAGGAGATGTTCACTCGGATTTTGAGCTGCAGAAAGAATGGTTGAAGGCATTCTGGCATTCTATATATCAAAAAAAAGAATTTCAAAACCAAGAATGGTAACAGTCAATAACTTTTCATTAAAAACTAGGCTACCTTGGGGGAAACTGAACACTATTCTTCCTGCTGGGCTAGGACAAGTTTGGCCTCAGGCGTGGTGATTGAATGGAACACCAGATCAGAAATCATCTTCACATTAAGTGCTAAGTTTTTTTTTTTTTTTTTTTTTTTTTTTTTTTTACAGCAATTGTACCATTTTACTTTTAACAACAAAAGAACTGGAGATCATAAAGTTCCCTTCTTATACACTATAGCAGGGTCACTCTTTACAAGAACATACATTGTATATATTTTAAACCCAAACAGAACAGTTTCCTTTATAATGGAGGCCCTGATGAAATCCACATGGCTTATGTTCAAGGAAGAGACGTTGATTGACAGGGGGAAAAAACTTCAATAACTGGCAAGAAATAGGCCTTCCTTGTGGAGTAAGGGAGTTTATTCCAAAACTGTGAGGCTGAGTTGGAAATCTAAAGTGCCTTAACTTCTTACCAGAATCATTCTGAACTCCTGTATTCCTTTGACATCAACAGCTAAATTATTTTTCCACCTTCACCTTGCCAGGAAAGCCTGCCAGAACCATCTTCGTGCTCATCATCTCTTGGATAGGCTATTGTGAAGTGATGAATTGGGTGTAGAGACAGGGAGCAGAGATGTGGAGGAGAAAGTACCTCTAAATGAGCAGAACAGACTATACAGAGGTTTTGCTAAATTATTTCAGACATTGAGTATAAAGAGTCTCTTAAGGCCTTCCTGGTATCTTTCTTTTTTAAAAGACAATTATGTTACTAGCTCCTAGGAGATTATTTAAACTAATATTCCTACCTTAAAATATTTTCAGTTAAGTTTCTCTTTTTAAAAAGAAAACAAAGCCTCTGTTCTCAATGACTCTGCTCCTTTGATCTTCCAAGAAGTGGTTTTTGTAGTCAGATATGAGTATCACTGCTCATTCCCTAATTTCAGATGAATATGCCTAGTTCTATCTCAGTACCCTGAAGTAGACACTAGTAGGTATCTCATTTTCTGAAATAATTCTATGTTTATATATAGTATGTGTGTATGTACATAACTATATATTTACCTGTTACTTGTTAATACCTATTTCCCCATCAGAACAAAAATCACATGAAAATAGGAACCTTGTTTATTTACTCATGTCTGAATCCCCATTACCTAGAAAAGGCTTGGCACACAGTAGGTTCCCAAAAGATATTGTTTAAGGACAAACTTGGGCTTCAATGTGAAATCTGTCACTTAGAACTTTCCTACCCTGGTTAAATTACTTAATCCAAGCTTCAATCTCTTTATCTATAATTATAATTGTACCTTCCTCATGGCAATCGTGTTGTAGCTAAATAGTGCATATGAAATACCTGGTCTATAACAGGCACTTATTAAGTATTAGCTGTTGGTGATGGTCAGCTCTGTGGCACCTGTGGACTCTCTCTCAGAGAAATCTATGACAGGACAGTAATTTCAGATCTGACTATATACTGACTCATGTGGTAAAATTTTTTTAAATTAATTATTTAAGAGGCAGAGAAAAAGACATACAGAGAGAGAGAGAGAGATTGAGAGAGAGAGAGAGATTGAGAGAGAGAGAGAGATTGAGAGAGAGAGAGACCTAGCATTCACTGACTCATGACTCAAATGCCCACAATGGCCATTGGCAGGAGGAATAGGTGGCAATAACCAGGAGCCAGCATCATAGCTGAGGACTCCCACATGGCTGGCAGGTACCCAACTACTTGGGCCATCTTTACTGCCTTGCAGGGTCTGAATTAGCAGGAAGCTGGAATCAGGAAGCGATGAGAACTGAACCTACGTGCTCTGATATGGGACAGAGGCATCTTAAATCAGTGTCTTAACTGCTACACTAAACTCCTGCCCTATGAAAAATTTTGATTGTTTTTAAATTATAGGTGGTCACCAACCCATAATGGTTTGATTGCAACTTTTCTTGGCTTTCAGATGGTGTGAAAGCAGCACACATTCTGTAGAAACCATCCTTTGAATGTTGATCTTTTCTTGGGCTAGCAATGCAGAGTACAATACTCTTAACAATGCCAGGCAGCAGCAGAGAACACCGACTCCCAGACAGTCACATGATCAGCAAGGTAAACAATGAATACTTTACAGTATATACTATTTGCTAAATTATGGTGTTTGGTAGATTTAGCTTGCTCAATGTATTTCCAACTTCTGAAGAGTTTATCGGGAGCTAACCCTGTTGTAAGTCAGGAAATATCTGGGTACCAAAATTCTCCCCACCTGTTTTTGAGATCGATGTTTCCAGCAAAGACATGTCTTTTTAGCAATTCAATATGTTAATCTATGAGATCTGATGGGCTAGTTGGTTTCTAGGTTAAAAAAAAAATGAGTATGTTATCTGTAAACAGCAGTGAATTAATTGTCCTAGGGATGATAGCTAGGCCGATTGGTTTGCTAATACCTCTTTATAAACCTACGTTGATAAACTATTTTAATGGTTGAGCAATAAAAATATCTTGCTACATTAACCATCCTGAGTTGTTTAAACGTTTAGGTACTAAAATTATTTCAGGTGAGGAAAATGTAGGAGAACAGATTTATTATGTTGGCTAACTGCTGAAAAAGCCCAGGTGTTGATTTTTTGAAAATACAGACAGATAAACAATCCAAAAAATTCTATGGGAAATGCAATCAGGGAATAGGAAACAAATAGACATTTGTGGAATGAGAGTGTACTGCCAACTTCTTGGACTGCTCAGGAATTTGAAAATCTTGATAAAACAGGTTATATTATTGAATACTAAATGATTATAATGACTCAATAGATTAATGGATAAAGAAAATGTAGTGTATATGTATAGAATGGAATAGTCATAGACCTATTTAAAAAAAGGTAATTCTGTCATTTTCAACAACGTGAATGAAACTGGGGGACACTTTTAAATGAAATAAGCCAGGCAGAGAAGAACAAATGCCACATGATCTCACTGTTGATGAAAGCGTATGCTGCTTCATTTAGCTAGAATGAAAAATTTCATGAGACCTATTGCACAGCAAGGTGGCTGTGGTTCATAACAACATATTATATATTTCAAAGTGTTAAGAAGGTAAATTTCAAATGTTCTCATACAAAGGAATATGAGGTGATAGCCATGTTAATTAGCTTGCTTTAATCATTGCACATTGTAGATATATAGTGTCCATCTGCACTCCATATACACACAATTATAATTTGTCAATATACAAAAAATATAAACAGACTCAGAATATTTAAATAGACAATAAAATAAAATTGTATTTATTTTAGGAATACCTTGAAAAGGGGGGAGAGTTTTTTCAAGTGAAGTCTGTTATTTTAAAGCAGTAAAGAAAATAATTTTCATATTCTTTTATCTGTTATGACAATAAAAATATTGCCATAACTCTAATTTTGTGATAGGAAAATTCAACCAAAATTTGACAAATCTAGTTTTAAAAGAAAGTTACAGATTAATTTATCTTTTAAAGGTAGTTATCTTAAAGGGGTGGCAAATGTTACTAAAACTGGTAAATTAAAGGATCAGTTACCCTCACTACTAAATTTTCCCTTAGGAATGCAAAGATTATTCACACTAAAAATTAATACATTGCATCAATAAATCTGGTAAGAATGTCTATGTGATTACTTCAATAGGTTTTTGAGAAGTCTAAAATGGCATCATTTAATATCCATTCCTGATTTAAATGTGAAAAAAATAAAGTTGGAAATTTGGATATTTTCTTGGGTCGGAATATCAGCCTTGATCCAGAAGGTAATGCCCTATATTCAATGGTGAAACAGTATAAACTTTCTTAAACAGCATGAGGAATAGATGTTCATGATCATTATTGTTAGCATTTTCTAAATATCTGAATAATAAAATGATTTTAAAAGTGAAATGATCAATTATAATTTAAAAAGTGATTGTATCTTTATTTCAGACTATAAGATTCTATGCTTTGCAAAAAAGAAACATTCCTAGAAATAACGAAGATATTAGATAAAATTATCAGACACAAAATAAACTGCTACAAAATAGTGAAAACATTACATTATAAATAGCAATGAAACACAAGCTCTACAGGGGGAAATAATCCTGGAATACCACATAGCAGCTTAAAGTTATATATATAAAATGCATAAACACACACACACACACACACACACAGGGTTACTTCAAATAAGATTTATAGGGACTCAGCATTGTGGACTAGTTGGTTGAAGTGCCACCTGGGATGTGGGTGTATCATATCAAAGTGCCTATTGGAGCCTGGCTGCTCAACTTTTGATCCAGCTTCCTGATAAAATGCTTGGGAAAACAGCTGATGATGGCTCAAGCATTTGGGCCCCTGACACCCACATGGGTGACCAGGATGATGGGATTCTGGGCTACTGGCTTTATACTGTTCCAGTGCTGGCAGTTTGGACAATTTGGGGAGTGAACAAGTACACAGATTTCTCTCTCTCTCTCTCTCCCCCTCACTTTCCATCACTCTGCTTTCAAATTGATAAATAATAATAAATAAAATGGGATTAAAATATCTATTTTAATGCAAAAAAACTTTTAGAAGACAGTTCAATTAAAATGAAAATAAAAATTTACATTTTTCCTGCCTTTAGTGTAATGTACTTTCATCATGATGTATCTAGGTATAGATTTCTATATATAATTCTGTGCTTATAGCCAGGCCTCCTGGATAAGAAGCTTCAATAATACCATTTATGGAAGATCCTCAGTCATTATCTCTTCAAACGTAGCCCTCACATCTAACTCACTTCTCACTGAGGAACTCTGATCTCTTTATATCTTCCATTACTTCGACTTCTGCTTCATAGGTTTTATCCCATTTTCATTCTGTGCTGCATTATATATATTTCTTTAGATTGGCTTTTGCGTTCATTAATTCTTTACCTCTATTTAAGCTCCATTGAGTTTTTTAACTGTAACAGGTATATTTTTACTTTCTTGAAGTTCTACTGCTTTCTAAATATCTAGTCATTTCAAAACTCTTTGTCTTCATTCATAGTTTAACATCCCCATACTTTATTTCATTACATGTATAAAACATACTGAATTTATAATTCGCCTGATGATACCAATAGATGATGGGTACATTTTTTTGTGTTTTTTTGGTGGTGGTGGTAGGGGAGTGTTCATGGTACTTTATTCCTCATGTCTATTAATAATTTTATTAAATCATAAATATCAGTTTATGGAAGTCACATCTGAGTAAATTCTTTGAGCGTTGGTTTGAAGGTAGATTTCTCCAGAGATGACCTGCATTGTTCTTCAGGTCAATCAGGGATGCTAGCAATTATTTTAAATAAATTTTGGATTTGAGATTCTTCATATAGTCAGAGTAGAGTGAATTTTGGCCTTAACTCAGATAAGGGAAACTTGTTCCAAAATTTCAAGGGAGTTTTTTTCTCCTCTCCTAGCACCAACATCTGAGAAAATTTCCCTTGCTCTTCCTTAGGGAGCAGAAGAAGGATGTGTTTATTTATAGCTCACCATAACACAGATGGTATGACTTTGCAGGACATCAACTGTGTATGAGGATGGGCGGGCCCTGGTCTGTGTCTTCTGTCTTTTATTGCTTAGCAGACTTTGAAAACTGAAGCTCCAGTTAACCTGTGGAAAGCAAACCATTCTGAGTTCTTGGCTAATCTTTCTGTATTTCCTCTTTCCCTTAGTTGTTGGAGTCTGACAATTTCTTACTTCCTTAACAGGTTATAGATATGTTTAAAAGTGTGCTTTTAAAATTACCCTTCATTTGAAGTTACTGTTAGCTGAAATGTCTGTCAGGATCTCTATTTAACCATATGGAAACAGAAGGTCTGAGATCTGTTTTACAGAAAAGATGCTTCCTAGTATTTTACATCTTCTGGATACTTGTACAATTTTTGGCATGACTTTGGGTTATGTTTATGATGTTGGTGTTCGCTGTTGTCTCATTGTTTTTGACTTATACTATTAGTTACCAAATGTGAAGTTAAAAGCTTCTTGGGAATTTGACTAAGTTCATTCTTTTGGTAATTTGTTTGGAGTCTGCTGAGATAGACATAGCATCAAAATACAGAATCGGTGTTGTGAAAATCTGGGAGGAAAAAAGTAGCTTGGACATATACAAGATGACCTTGGGGTATTGTCGCTCCCCCTCTTCGCGGAGGAACGACACTAGACCCTGTGCTGTTCTTTTGTCTGCTCAGCCCTTCCCGGGTTTGCTGCTGGTTCTTCCCGGGTTGGCTGCCGACCCTCCACCTCCGTGGAAGGGCGGTTCCCCCTGCCACTTTCCCCACTTCCGCGGGGGAGTGGCACACCTCCGGCCGGCTCTCTTGGGGGCTGCTCAGATGTTATCCGGATGTTCCCCTTAGATGTTCCTGGTGCATGTTGTCTCTCTCCTCCTTTATAGTCCTCTTCCACCAATCCCAACTCTGCTACCCACACGCCAAGTATGCTGCTCTCCTCCAATCAGGAGTAAGTCCCACAGTTTATTGGTTGAACTGGAGGCAGCTGTGTAGAAGCTGTTTCCTCCTCTCCCAGCGCCATATTGTGGGAGAGCAGATGCATAGAATAAGTCTTAATTCCAGTAACTCCAGTAATTCTAGTCCGAGTTGCTCCCCACAGGGTATCTTATAGCATCAGAAATTAAGGAAGTACCCAGAAAATAGAATCCACAATGATGGAGGTATGTTAAAGGAACTCGGGAATTAACTAAAAATCTTCAAGTGGCCAAAGTGAGACATCTTGAACAATAAAATAAAGTAGTATCAGATTATAACTGAGAGTATAAAATAAATATCCTTGCATACATGCTGATATAAGTAGATGATTACATCATCTAGTGAATAAATAAGAGAAAATAGATAGAATAATTTAAATGAGTACTCCTCCCTCATGGAAGTAAGCCTAACACTCATTTCTTAAATATAGTCAGCACAAAATGACTCCTTTCTAAAGTACAAAATGAAAAGGGGGAGAGGGTAGTCATTTTACAGTGGAGAAACCAGAAACTTCAATAGATAAGAGATCCTCACTGGACAGCAGTGAACACCAGCAGTGTGGAAAGGAGAAAGGAAACTCCATACAGAATCCTCCCCCATGTTGAAAGAGGGGAGAGGAATGCAAACAGCATTATAAATGGCTTCTTACTGCTCCACGCTGCCCACACCTTTTTTCTTTTAATAGCCAAGTTCAGGATAAACCAAGTCCTGTAAAAAAAGGCCATCAACTTATGAGGTGATTGCTAACTCCTGTGTGAGGGCACATCAAAAAGTCATGGAAAATGGCATTAGGGGCCGGTCTGTGGCATAGCAGGTAAAGCTGTCACCTGCAGTATTGGCATCCCATATGGGCACTGGATTGAGTCCCGGATGTTCCACTTCCTATCCAGCTCTTTGCTATGGCCTGGGAAAGCAGTGGAAGATGGCCCCAGGCATTTGGGCCCCTGCATTGTGTGCGAGACCTGGAAGAAGCTCCTGGCTTTGGATCGGCACAGCTCTGGCCATTGTGGCCAGTTGGAGAGTGAACCAGCAGATGGAAGGCCTCTCTCTGTCTCTCTGCCTCTCCTTTCTCTGTGTAACTCTGATTTTCAAATAAGTAAAATTTAAAAAAAAACATATTAAAAGATAAATCTATTTTTATGAGAAAAAAAATAAAATCCATGCAGTGTTTTCATAAAATGCAATTTTCTTGAACTCTCTGAAGACCCCAAGTATATGCAGCCCAAGTAGACACGGTTTCAATTTTTTTTTTGCATCAGAACAAATACCTTTTCATTCAGTTTTCCATGAACTTTTTGAAGTCATTGGTATGCAATTCTGTTCTTTGATTCTAGCTCTGTTCATCCTATTTTCTAAGACAATGAAGTGGACAATTTATCCATTCTCCCAGGCTTTGAAATGGATCACAGAAGGAATTTTAAGCTAATGTCTTATACCCTTAGCCCCAAATTCATCTTCTGTGGTAAAGTCATGCTCTTCAGATACCTCCAACAAGTTTAAACAACACAATGAAATAATTCTCTAAAAATAAAATCACTTTTATTGTAAATCATCTTTCAAAATTCCTATCTCCTCAGTTTTGTATTTTAGATTTTTTCTCTTGGATTTTATGTTTAACTCAGTATCAGACCACACTCCCCATTTTCTATAGATAAGTTCCCAAAAACAATTGAAGTCACCACTTAAGGAAGAGGGTCTATCAACTTCATATGCCAAACCTCTTGCCATATCTGTACCATTGTCTGTTACTTTTTTTTTTAAGATTTACTTATTTATTTGAAAGGCAGAGCTACACAGAAACAGAGAGAGAGAGAGAGAGAGAGAGAGAGGTCTTCCATCCACTGATTCACTCCCAAGATGACCATAATGGCTGGAGCTGTGCCAATCTGAAGCCAGGAGCCAGGAGCTTCTTCTGGGTCTCCCACGTGGGTGCAGGGGCCCATGGACTTGAGCCATCTTCTGTTGCTTTCCTAGGCCACAGAAGAGAGCTGGATTAAAAGTGGAGCTGCTAGGTCTTTAAATGGTGCAGTGAACACCTGCATTGAACAGGACTAATACCTGCTAACACTAACTGAAAGAATTAAAAAGGGGATGGTCCAATATTTTCCAATATTGGAAAATATTCCAATATTTTCTTTAAATATTTTACTTATTTATTTGAGAGATAAAGTTATGGACAGAGAGGGAGAGACATAGAGAGAGAGAGGTCTTCCATCTGCTGATTCACTCCCCTAGTGGATACAATGGCCGGAGCTGGGCCTATCTGAAGCAAGAAGCCAGGAGCCAGGAACTTCTTTTAGGTTTCCAATGCGGGTGCAGGGGCCCAAGCACTTGGGCCATCTTCCATTACTTTCCCAGGCCATTAGCAGAGAGCTGAATTGGAAAAGAAACAGCTAGGACATGAACTGGCACCCTTAAGGGATGCCGGCGCTGCAAGTGGAGGCTTAGCCCACTATGCCACAGCACCAGCCACCTGTTACTTCTTATGTTTGTTGTATCTATCTACCCACCTATCTCTCCAATTATTATTTAGAATCATTCATTTCCTAATTACTCTTTCTTATGTATAGTCAGCATTTTCTGTCATAGTGATAGGTGAAAAGGCAAGATATCTCTTATTAACTTACATACATGTACATACTCATACCCCTTTCAGCTTTCAAATTATTATTCTCTTTCTGTTAAAAAGATTATCACCTCCACTGTCTCAACTGACTCTTACTGGGCTTCCTTCTTAAATAAAACCCTCTCTATCTGGTCAAAACTGACCTCCACGTTAATAAACACAAAGGGCAATTTTCAATCTACATCTCATGTAAAATATCAGGAACATTTAACATCAGAATCAACTTTCAATTTAAAACACCTTGCACCAGGAAAACCAAGCTCAGGAGATTTGGGACCCAGATTCCTTTGGTTCTCATCTCTCTCTGGCTCCTCCTTCTCAGTCACCTGGAAGGAAAGCTCATTCTTACCCTTTTACACATTAAAGGTTAGAGTTCAATGAATTGCAGTTCCATCGCCCCTTCTCCCACTTTTTAAATTTCTCCTTGGGAAATATCATCCATGATGATGGCTTAATTTCAGACTTAGAAATACTGCAACCGCATGTTGCCAATGTATTTCTCAAGCAGATACCTCTCATCCAAGGACCTGGCTCACTTATTGTGACTGCTTGGCTCATCTATTAGACATAGCAAACATTCCTCAAACTCAAGATTGAATTTATGATATATACTCCAAACTTCCTCTCTGTACAGTGTTCCTGTTGTGATGAATTAATTATATGAGATCTCATCCATCCAATTAATAGATTTATAAATCAAAGAGTAATGGTAACAACAGTAGCTGGCAATCATCAAATTCTTGTCTTGGAGCAGATATTCTGCCAAGTCCTTTACATTCTCAATTGTACTCAGTCCTCAGAATAACAAGTTAGACACTTGATATTATTTTTTCCTATTTTATATATGAAACAACCAGGAAATAGGAAAGTCAGATAAATTGTTTGCTTTATTCTGATTGCTTATGTTTCCCTAAAACTTGTATATATATATTTTATTTAATAAATATAAATTTCCAAAGTACAGCTTTTGGATTACAGTGGCTTTCCCTCCTCCATAACTTTCCTCCCACCTGCAACCATCCCATCTCCCGCTCCCTCTCCCATCCCATTCACATCAAGATTCATTTTCAATTATCTTTATATACAGAATATCAATTTAGTATATATTAAGTAAAGATTTCAACAGTTTGCACCCACACAAAAACATAAAGTATAAAGTACTGTTTGAGTACCAGTTATACCATTAATTCACATAGTACAACACATTAAGGACAGAGAACCTACATGGGGAGTAAGTGCACAGTGACTCCTGTTGTTGATTTAATAATTGACACTCTTGTTTATGGTGTCAGTAATCACCTGAGGCTCTTGTCATGGGTTGCCAAGGCTATGGAAGCCTTTTGAGTTTGCCGACTTCGATCTTATTTAGACAAGGTCATAGTCAAAGTGGAAGTTCTCTCCTCTGTTCAGAGAAAGGCACCTCCTTCTATGATGGCCAGTTCTTTCCACTGGGATCTCACTCGCGGAGATCTTTAGTTTTTTTTTTTTTTTTTTTTGCCAGAGTGTCTTGGCTTTCCATGCCTGAAATCCTCTCATGGGCTTTTTTAGCCAGATCCGCATGCCTTAAGGGCTGATTCTGAGGCCAGAGTGCTGTTTAGGGATCTGCCATTCTGAGTCTGCTGTGTATCCTGCTTCCCATGTGTGATCGTTCTCCCCTTTTTAATTCTTTCAGTTAGTGTTTGCAGATATTAGTCCTGTTTATGTGATCCCTTTGACTCTTAATCCTATCAGTGTGATCAGTTGTGAACAGAAATCGATCATTTGGACTAGTGAGATGACATTGGTACATGCCACCTTGATGGGATTGAATTGGAATCGCCTGGCACATTTCTAAGTCTACCCTTTGGGACAAGTCCAATTAAGCATGTGCCAAACTGTACATCTCCTCCCTCTCTTAGAAAACTTATATTTCGAAATCCTAACCCCAAGATGGCATTAGGATGTGGGGCCTTTGGGAAGTGAATAAGTCTTGAGGGTAAAGTCCTTATGTTTGGGACTAGTTATCCTACAAAAGAGACTCTAGAGAGCCAGCTGGTTCTTTCCAATGTGTGAGGACAGAGAAACAAGGGGTTATCAATGAACCAAGAAATGGGGCCTCACCTTATATTGACTATGATGGCACCTGGATCCTAGGCTTCCCAGCCTTCAGCACTATGAGAAATAAATTTCTGTTCCTTTTAAGTTGACAACAACAACAACAACAACAAATAAATTGAAGATTAATTTTGGATAACTTCTACATTCTCACCTATGTCAAAAATCAAGTTCTGTCAACATTACTTCTTTAAAATATTTAATGTTCATTGTCGCTCCCCCTCTTTGCGGAGGAACGACACAGGACCCTGCGCTGTTCTTTTGTCTGCTCAGCCCTTCCCGGGTTTGCTGCTGGTTCTTCCCGGGTTGGCTGCCGTCCCTTCCACCTCCGTGGAAGGGCGGTTCCCCCTGCCACTTTCCCCACTTCCGTGGGGGAGTGGCACACCTCCGGCCGGCTCTCTTGGGGGCTGCTCAGATGTTATCTGGATGTTCCCCTTAGTTGTTCCTGGTGCATGTTGTCTCTCTCCTCCTTTATAGTCCTCTTCCACCAATCCCAACTCTGCTACCCACACGCCAAGTACGCTGCTCTCCTCCAATCAGGAGCAGGATCAGCTCCTGCAGGTTACTGGTTGAACTGGAGGCAGCTGTGTAAAAGCTGTTTCCTCCTCTCCCAGCGCCATATTGTGGGAGAGCAGATGCATAGAATAAGTCTTAATTCCAGTAACTTAGTCTAGTCCGAGTTGCTCCCCACAGTTCATCAATTTATCTCACTTGTATAGCCCCATCCAAACTTCTTTCATCTCTCAGCTGTGATGTATCAATAATCAATAAATTCAGCTTCCAGTTTCTTCTCTTTTTACACCCCCAGCTTGTGTTTTTGGAGTGAACTTTCCAAAAGCAAAAGTGATCCCATCACCTCATTGCTTCAAACCTTCCAATGACTTGACAATGCTTTTAGATAAATACCAAAATCTATAGCATGATTCCATCTGTGTCTCTTTGTCCAGCTTCACCTCTCATCATCTCTGCCTCACTCTAAATTCCAATGACACTGACTTAATTCCTGTCCTTGTAGTGTCAGGCTGTCTTGGTGGCAGTCTCTGTCTCAAACACTTGTCCTATCTCCTTTAATCCTCATTGAATTCTACTCTCCTTGAAGATTACAGTTCATGTCATTTCCTTAGGAAAGTTCTTTCCTGATGAAAGTTTTTGTTAAAAGCTCTCACCACAGATGTTTCTTCCCTCTAGAACTCTTATTTCTGTTAGAAATTATACATTCATTGCACCATTATTTATTGTCTCCCCAAGCACCCAGTATTTTGCTCAGTATTATATATAACCAAAATGTAGGACAATTCCTGGTAATTCATATGTGTTCAATAAATATTGCTGGATGTGTGAATAAATAAAGAAGGTTCCCACTCAAATGCTTGGTTCCTCTTGTACCAGTGGCATGGACTGGAATAGGTAGCAGTGAAGGAATTTTTGCAGTATCACCAAAGGCTGGCTTTACAAATTTCAAGTTTTGGCTTTTCAAATTTTGAAGTATTGGTAGAACATACATAGCAGAAAACCCAATTGAAAGCAAATATGACTCTTTCAGTAAGAGTATTTTCCACACAGGGATATGGAACGTCCAGCCCACAGACCCTCATGGCCCTGCCAAGGCAACCACAGGTGGGATGTGAAATTCAATAGATCTATAGCAGACTAATTTTTAATTTGATAATTTTGTATGGCCCACAAATGATGTTATAAATATCCAAATGTCCCTTGGCAGAAAAAAGGCTCCCCACCCCTTGAAAAAGAGAACAAAGATGGAAAAATTCTTTTAGCTTTATTGAGATCAATTAGTTTGTTTTAGTATTCTGAATTCATGACTAAGAAATTCAAATTCATTTACAAGAAATTCCCATCAATAAGTTAAATGTGATAAATGTGACCCTACTGAAATTCATATGCATGAAAACTAACCCCCAGATTATATGGTATTTTATATCAAAAGAGGCATTTGTGGGGCTGGCATTTTGTCTAATGATTAAGATGATGACGTTACCATATCAGAGTGCCTGGTTTGGATATCCGATTCTAGCTCCTGACTCCAGCACATCCTGGGATGCAGAAGTGATGGATCAATTAAATGGGCTCCTTCCACTTACTTGGGAGACATGGATTAGTTCCTTGGTTTATGGTCCATTTGGTCAAGCCCTCTCTTCTCATTCTCTCCCTCATAAATAAAAAAATTAAGTAAGTAAGTTAAGTAAGTCAGTCCTACCTTTCCTGCTACTGGAAGAAAGACTCTCTTTCTCTTTTTTTTAAAGGAGCATTTGAGATAAACTTGTCAACTTACAAAATGCACCATTAACCATATTCAAGTCCCAAGGTTTCTACTTTCTCTTAGAGGTAAGGTAGTTAGGTAGATTTTAGCCTATGTTTGTAACAGGTGACCAAAGCAAATGGGAATCTCTGTGCACTGGAATGAGGAAGAATGTAGAAGCAAGCCAGACCAGCAACTACGTGTCTACAATTGTTTTTGTTTCATAACTTCGTTAGGTGAGTTGCAGCCGTCTGCTGGGAGCAACTGAAGGGAATCTTCCCTTCCCTGCATCAAAGGGATGATATGACCGTTGTGAAGTTCTTGAAGAGATTTTAGGAATTCCACACCCAGGAATCCCTTTATCTGAAGAGATAACCCAGAAGGGGAGGAGGGAGGAGAAATAGCAGGAGGGGGCATATTCATATCCATTAAAACTCCAGTCTGAATACAGACTGGGCTCTCAGTTCTTTCTTGAGATGCCTGTCTGTTGTCAGGTGTATTTCTCTCCACTAAACTCTCTGCTACTCTCGGTCCCATTTCTGAATTCTTTCTTGCATGAAGACAAGAACCTCGAAGCAGCCACCTTCTGTAACCTATTTGGCAGAGCCAGCAAGGAGACAACTGGAGCAGCAGTAAGTCCTGAGCAACCTCGCCCCGAGGAATGCTCCATTTTTAGCTTTCTTCTATCCTTCCTCCTGCCTTGTCTAGTGGCAACCAAAGTCTCCTTGCCAATCTCATGGAGACAGAGGCTTGCCTCTTTTCTTTTAATCTAGTCACCTTGGCCTTTCCCTGCTCTGTCTCTTTTGGCCAAAGTCTCTTTGCTGCTCTCATGCAGGAAGAGTTCCCAACAAGAGACTGAAGCCAACTTATCCTCTTTCAACTCTCTACCTGGGTCCGCTTGGCCCTCCCTGTCTTTGCTGAACTGCCTAGTCTCTGTTCACTACCCACTCTCCTATATCTGAGATGTTGAGAAGCAGGGGAAATGTTGCATCTGGCAGCCAAGGGCCAACGCCTGGTTTCAGGCAGTCCTCCTTACTGAAGGAGACCATGTGCCTTGTTTCCCCTACCTCCTTTGCTGCTGTTTTGAAAAAAGAACTGATCATAACATGGTTCATATGAAACTTTTATTTTTACCACTGCCCAAACCCCCTGCAGGGCCATATTTTCCAAATCCCCCTTAAATCTTTCTCTAGACTAGCAAGAGTGGATCTCATAGTCCAACTGACCCAAAAGGTTCCCATTTTATCACTTGATAAATTATGAGTTTTCTGCCCACCTATTTAAGATCCCTCTGTTTTCGGTTGAGGTTAATACAACCTTGTTAAACTCAGAGTTCTCCATCACCACTGCCTCTCCACTTAGTAGGTGCTGAGGCCTGAAAGGATAAAACAGCCTGTGAAACTCTGCTGTACTTTCCAAACTGCTGTAATTTGTTGTTGCTACTGTGATCATCTTTTTTAAGTCTTTTTTGTCATCCAACTGTGATTCTCTGGAAATATTTGCAATTATATTTATGGAGCTTTCTTTTAACAAAACACTGTTGGTTCTATATTAAATGTTTTGTCTTCCAGGCTAAAGATTTTTCCAAGATTCTTAAGGTTAGCAAAATTTTGGAAAATATAATTGTGTAAAAGCATGTATGTGTTTCCGATTTGATTCCTCCAAAATTCAAAAACTACTTTGATGCAACTATGGGTTAAAATTTTGTATGTTCTTATTATTAAAAAATGGTTTTCTCTTAATTTAGGTGTTAGAGGATTGTTTCAGAATGTGAATGGAAGGAAACAGTAGGGAGGAAAGCAGTGGAGGAAGCTATAAGCATGAGAATGCATTCTTTGTAACATAAGGGTAACAGAATTTTTTGATAGAGAAAGTTTTTTGGGGGATAGAAATTGAAGCAAGAGCTAAGTATGTTGTAGAAGATTTGTGAAAATTGAATGCTGTGTAAGATTATGTTGGATGAAATTAGAAGGAAACTATTTCAAAATTAGCTCCTGTATTTTAGAGAAGTTCAGATAAGAGGATTACCTGTCTTTCTACCTCTTTGTTCATGATGTATGTGACTGGCCTAAGTGATGGGTTCATATATTGATATCACATGCTAATCCTTTTTAATCAAGGATTTTCTGTGCCGTTGTAACTGACCTCTGTAGTGAGAATTTTATGCACGTTGGGGAAAGTTTCTCATGTTTTCTGTTTGTATTGAGTTTTGACTGCTTGGAAATACTGAGCCTTAAAGGAGTTAACGTCTGCCTATTTTATACTTGAGGGATTATCTTGTTTTTTAACTTTTACTTAGTAAATATAAATTCCAAAGTACAGTTTATGGATTACAATGGCTCCCCCCTCATAACTTCCCTCCCACCCACAACCCTCCAATCTCCTGCTCTCTCTCCCCTTACATTCTCATCAAGATTCATTTTCAATTATCTTTACATACAGAAGATCAATTTAGTAAATATTAAGTAAAGATTTCATCAGTTTGCTCCCACACAGAACGTAAAGTGTAAAATACTGTTTGAATAGTAGTTACAGCATTAATTCACATTGAACAACACATTAAGGACAGAGATCCCACATGAGGAGTAAGTGCACAGTGACTCCTGTTGATGACTTAACATTTTGACACTCTAGTTTATGGCATCAGTAATCACCCTAGGCTCTAGTCATGAATTGCCAAGGTGATGGAAGCCTTCTGAGTTTGCCGACTTCGATCTTATTTAGACAAGGTCATAGTCAAAGTGGAAGTTCTCTCCTCCCTTCAGAGAAAGGCACCTCCTTCTTTGATGGCCCATTCTTTCTACTGGGATCTCACTTGCAGAGACCTTTCATTTAGGTGTTTTTGTTTTTTTTTTTTTTTTTTTTTTTTTTTTTTTTTTTTTTTTTTTTTTTTTTGCCAGAGTGTCTTGGTTTTCCATGCCTAAAATCCTCTTATGGGCTCTTCAGCCAGATCCGAATGCCTTAAGGGCTGATTCTGAGGCCAGAGTGCTGTTTAGGACATCTGCCATTCTATGAGTCTGCTGTGTATCCTGCTTCCCGTGTTGGATTGTTCTCTCTGAGGGATTATCTTGACTCTGATTAGATTTGGCCCACAGATTTGGTTAAAATGCTCAGATGAAATGGATTATTACTTTTATTTTGACCAAATTGTTTGAACCTCTGGCAAAAATTCTACATGGAATCTTCTGACTTTGGGGCTTCCAGTTGGAACTCCCAAAGGCAGAGATTCTCAACTAGGAAAGATAATATTGTCTAAGTTATTTAGATTGTGTAAAATGCATTGACAGGTTATAAAATGATGTCAAACCTATGTTGTGTTTAAATAAAAGTCTGCTCTTTTACATACTATAATGAGACATAGTTCCAGAGTGGACCCAAACCCCATGGATTTAGATTTGATAGTTTGTCCTGCACCTTATGTTGCTTGTGTGATAGTGAGGGTAACAGGGATGAATGTTCTCTCGCTTATCTCCAGCATCTGATCAGGGCATGGGAGGTGCTGAGATAGGCAACGGCTGTCCCTCCATACACATTCTTGTTAGAACCCCCAACCCTCCATCCTTTCCAGGTATCTAGCGTGTCCTGGCATTAAGGGTTAAAATCCTTGGGGGGGGGTGACTGTTGCCCTCCACATAGGGGTCAGGGTGATACACCCATGGGGAATCTCAATCCTTGGACACAGCGCCCACATGAAGGACAGGGAGATGCCCAGCAGGCATGCAAGAGGTGCATGTGCTATCTTTCTGGCTGTAGCTGGCTAAAGAGAAAGGAAAAAAGGGTAAACAGGCACTTTTGCCCTGCCAAAGCTGGCAGTTTCAGCAAGCAAGCTAGATCTTAAAGGGGGTTGACAAAGGCTTAGGCAAGTTAAACATTAAGTAGTCAGGCACTTTCTAGTTAAAATATGGGTCAAAAAAGGGAGGTCCAGCCAAAAAGAGGAAAGGTTCCAAAAAGAGACTCAGAGATTGGTTATGTGGTCAATACGGATACTAAATTCACAGTCTATGCAATAGATAAATTTATGGATTACACAGTAATCCTAGTTAAGCCTGGAAACCCATGGACCATAACCCACAGGTTATAGGGTGGAAATTTGGAAGTCCAGGAAAGCAGGATGCACGGTGAGCACTGGTTGAGTCTGAAAGCTAGGAAAGTGGGTTACATGATGAGCACCATTAATTCTAAAAGCCTGGGAAGACAGACAGTCTATATGGTGAGCAATGGTTAAGTCCAAAACCCATAGGAAAGACATCAGCTCTTTCCTTTGGGGGGAGATGCTTAGGAAAAGCTGACTTGTTGCCCCATTTCTTCTCTACTCACTTCTAGTTGGGAGATCAATGCTCTCTACCAGGTGATTCTCCACTGGGATGCTTGGTTTGAACCCTCGACTTTAATCTTTCTCTTTAACACTGCCTGGCCACAATATAAATTAGAGGAATAAAAATCATAGCGAAAACAAGACCCTAAATTATAAGATTTTTTAGCTACATTTATTCTGCTGTGGGTGCAGTAAAAGGCAGACCAAATTAAGGAGGAGATAGGACGTTTTACTGATGACCTCAGCATTTATATACAGGTTGTGTAAGGTGGCCATCATGTTTGATCTTACCTAGAAGACATAATTCTCACAGGCAACATCTTAACTCAGAAGGAAAGACAAATATTTTCAGAACATACCCATGACTATGAATTTCTAGCATCTGCCACCCCTGGTATTAGGAAAAAAACTTTAAAAATCAGAAATGTGACTGAGAACCTCCTTAGCTAACATCATAAAGTAGCCTCCATGGTCTACTTTAACAGAGACTAGGAGCAAGAGGCGTGAGCTACATAGAAGGAGGAACATAGAATAGATGGTGTGCACAGCTGATAGCTGCTTTACACAATGATCTGTCCTCAAAAGTACCTACCAAGGCCAGTAACTCCTCAGGAAACACCTGATATCAACGTGGAAAACCAGAGCCCTGGGCAAATAGTGGTTGTGACAGAAGTTGGCTTCTGAAGAAGTCCTGCCAACTCTCAAAAAGTAGGCCATTAGAAATGGAATTGACTTGCACATCAAAGGACTCCCAGGTCAGAACTAGAGACTGTTGACTCTAAACTAAAGAAGTCCTTCCCTCTGCCTGACTCCCAAGCTGACCATGACCCAAGGGGCAGAGTCTAGGGTTATTGCTGATGCAGCAGGTGAGACTGAATTCTTTTTTTAAGATATAGTGGCCACCTACTCTGCTAGCCTCCTATTCAGCTCAGCTCTCCTCCTAGTCCAGTCAGGTAATGGGAGTCAATGTGACACCTTGCCTAAGGAGAGTCAAGAATGCATTGTCTCCACATGCAAATACAGATCCACAGGTTAATGAACAGATCTGGACCTCACACACACCCAGCCAGGCATTTAAAGCCTGTCAGAGGGGCTGGCGCTGTGGCGTAGTGGGTGGAGCCTGCAGTGCCATCATCCCATATGGGTACTGGTTCGAGTCCCAGCTGCTCCACTTCCAATCCATCTCTCTGCTTTGGCCTGGGGAAGCAGTGGAGGATGGTCCAAGTCCTTGAGCCCCTGCACCCATGTGGGAGACCCAGAGGAACTTCTTTGCTTCACATCAGTGCAGCTCTGGCCATTGAGGCCAACTCGGGGGTGAACCAGCAGATGGAAGACCTCTTTCTCTCTCTGCCTCTCCTTCTCTCTCTGTGTAACTCTGGCTTTCAAATAAATAAATAAATCCTTTTTTTAAAAAAAAAAAAAGCCTGTCATCTTATTATTAAGCCTAAAACCCCTCTTATTGGCTCCTATTCACATTTAAATGGGTTAGAAAATAGGAAGTAAAGTAACAGCTAACATGGACATTGCTGCACCTATCTGAGCAGGCCCCTATGGAGAACTTAAATGATCTATCTCTAGGGGTGGTGGGGAGATCAATCTAGTAGGCAGATGACTTGTTCATCTGTTTCCCCAGCAAGGACTCTGATCTTGGGCATTGAACTAACACTCTTAGTTTCCTTGAAGAACATGACTACTGGGTTTCCAAGGAGAAAGCACAGCTTATCTGTTAGGAAGTTAAATATTTAGGGCTCATCCTTACCTCTGGTGAGCAAAGCCTAGTTCTAAAGAGTATACAGGCCATGCAGCAAATTCCTACTCCTACAACCTTAAGAGGGCTCTGACACTTTTTCTAACAGGTTATGGGTCCTTAAGTATGGGGAAATAGAAAACCCTTATATTAGACTCTCAAGAGCAAGCCAGGGGCTGTGCTGTGATGTATTGAGTTAAGCTGCCCCCTGTGATGCTGACATCCCATATGCGCACCCATTCAAGTCCCAGCTGCTCCACTTCTGATCCAGTTCCCTGCTAACATGCCTGGAAAAGCAGTGGAAGATGGTCTGAGGTGCTTGGGCCCTTGAAACCCACGTGGGAGACCCAGAAGCTCTTGGCTCCTGGCTTCTGCCTGGCCTAGCCCTGGCCATTGCAGTTATTTGGTAGTGGACCAGCAGATGAAAACTTTCTCTCTCTCTCTCTCTCTCTCTCTCTCTCTCTCTCTCTCTCCACTCTGTGTGTGTGTGTGTGTGTGTGTGTGTGTCTTTCTCTGTAATTCAGCCTTTCAAATAAATAAATAAATCTTTAAAAAAAGATTCAATCACAGTGTGGCTGGCACTGTGATGCAGAAGATTAAGCTGCTGCCTGGGATTTCAACATCCCACACATGAGTGCTTTTTCAAATCCCAGCTGCTCCACTAGCTCTCTGCTAATGAGCCTGGGAAAGCAGTGAAAGATGTCCCAAGTCATCGGGCCCCTGCACCCACATAGAAATCCCAGATGGAATTCTAGGCTGCTAGCTTCGCCCTGGTCCAGCCCTGAATGTTGTGAACCAGCATATGGAAGACCTCTCTCTCTCCCTCCTGCCTCTGTGCTACTGCCCTTCAAATATATAAACAACTCTTTTTTACAGAAACATTCAATAATACAGCCTCCACTTTAACAACCCAATCCAATCAATTTCCAAGGCCTCAATTCATGGTATCATAATGTGATTATGTTCTATCCTTACTCATTAATATAAGAATGTAGGATTAAAGCCTTTAATGCATAGGCCTTTTTGGGATACCCAATCTATTATCCAAACCATAGCACATGAATAGGGCAAACACTGTTTGAACTGGATACTTCCCTTTAGATTCTAGCCACTGGTTTTCTATCATACTGTGGATTTGCTCTAATGGGATCTTTGGTGAAAAGTAGGAAGTTCAAATGGTTGTTTCAAATACTTCTTTTTTCTAATCTAGATGCATTTTATGCAATCAATAAACTTATACCAGCTTGAGGACACATGATGGGATGGGGACATTGAGAACTCCAGGAGCCTGTGGATATCAAGATGATTTCAAGAACTACCAAAGGTCACCTACCTATGTATGAAGTACTTTATTTAGGAAACCTTGAAAGTTCCTGAATATCAAACTCTGCTGCCCTGGACTTGCTGTGGAATTTAGGTACCTGATACCCCTGTCCATTTTGGCATTCACTTTCTGTTAACCTAATGCCAGCCCACAACAGCAGTTGTGACAATATGAACTATCCCAGCTCATAGGAGCTGAATCAACTGTGGAGCAACTGTCTAAATCCAGGAAAGTCTCTGGTGCCACACCTGTCTATATCAAGTGAAAGTTCTTATCTCCCTATTGGATATTTTGGCTCCAAAATGTAGGTGTCTGAATGTGTACCCAGGGGACTCCATGTAGCAAGTCAACAGTTTGAGAATGGAGATAGCACCAGCTTTCTCCTCATTGTGGTTTGGCTGATGGTAGATATACACAGAAATTGCAAAAAAGGAAATGAGTACAAATCTTACTAATTTGTGTGCAAATGCAGTTACTGCCCTGAAGACTGAGAAAATGTGCTTTAGCCAACACACCAATTAGGTACTCAGATTAATTGCTCCTTTTCCTTGGGGATGTGGAAATAAACAAAGATTATTCAAATAAGAATAAGCAAAGGTTACTTTTTCAGTTTGCCATGGTAGGGGAATCAGCCACTGACACCAATGTTTTTGCAGAGACTCAAAGGCAAATAGAGGAGTAGGGTAAGCATTATAGTGGAACAGGGATGACTTTAGGCATGCTCTGCTCAGAGGTTGCTAGCATGGAGATGCTGTGGGTGTGATAACTAGAAATAGGGTATCCTACAGGACTGGTAGTGATACTATTTGGTTTTCTCTAGTAGGTCCTAAGTTGGAAGTGAGGACAAAAATTAGGGAATTGGTCAGTTATTAATCAAATCCTGGCCATTTGGAGGTCACTTGTTTTGCCTTTCTGGAATGTTCCTACAGATAGCTGTTTGACTCTCTAGAAGTCTAATTAACCATATATTGACTTCCTTGCTAGTTATTATATATAAGAGGGTTGGTTTACTTTGCCAGTCACTACACGTGTGGGTCAGAGTTCTATCTTTACATATTATCTTGGCATTATGGTTTTGATATAGTCTAACCAGACAGAGTTCAGGCAAGATGGAAGTCTTGTACCCGTACAATGTAACACTCTTTTTCCAGCTATTGATTTGATATGCTCACGTTCCCAGGACCAAGTTATAAGCTAAGACTTCACTCTGTTAGTATATCCAATTGAAGTACCATCGTCCTTCTTATAAAAAGAGGTGGAAGGCAGTAGACACTCCCTGTCCACCAAGGGTTGTACTCTCTCATTTTCTCTTTCCACTATGGAATGCACCTAGATGTACTGCTTGCTCTCATTTTCTCTCTTCTAGAGTAGGGTGGTCTGGGACAGACCTACCCCAGTATCACACTCTCCCACTCCCAGATGGTCCTTTCCAATTATAGGAACCATGTTCAGTTTGTTCTCTTTCTCTCATTTATGGACAATTCTTTGGCCCACTCATGCTGGATATTTCTCTGTGTGGGGCTACACAGAGAGTGTGAATGTACATTTATTCACTCACTGCTAAATAAACTCTGTCCCTATTTGCACATGAAACCAATCTCTGCTTTGTATTTCCATCTCTCCAAGAGTTAAGAACCTGGATTACAAGAACTGATATATTTATTACCCACATCAGCTTTGTGTGTTCAGTATCTCAGAGAGGACACACCCTTTTTCTACTGCTGCTCACACTCTCAGAGAAAGGCAGAAGCTTAAATATGAGGAGAGGTTGAGGTAAACTCCTCCTTGCCCACTAATCTTGAAAATTCTCACTGGGGAGTTGTCTCACAAATAATTAAGAAAAGTACTGTACACAAACAAAGAACCACAAAGTGAGCTCAAATTAAAGTGTGTATCTGGTACAAAGAGGATTTCTATGTGGAATAACTTTTGCCATGAAAACACTGACATATTATTTTGTAACCTCTAGTGATTGACTTAAAAAGTACAGTATACAAACAAGCATATATATAGAGAGAGAGAAAGAGAGAGAGAGGGAGAGAAAAAACCTAAATGCAGAGAGAGCTTGTGAGATGGGACTCCATCCATCAGTGTGTATTATTCAGAGAGATTTGGGGAAAGCCACAGTTAATTTTGCTTTGAAATAGACTATACTGGTTCAGATGCAAATATGATGGTTATTCCAAGGATAGACAATGAAACTCTTGAGCCTTGCTTGTTGATTTGTGTTTCTGATCATTCTGTTGATGGGCTGGTTTTAGCAGAGTGTGCCCTGGTTAATATTCATCGTGATTGATTTTACAGTCTGACCTCAGTCTCAGCAGGCTGATGGCAGGGAAAATGAAAGGTATTCAGGAGACCAGCCAAAATATCTGTACTGCACCTATGAAAAATGGAACCCCAAATGCCCTGATATCCATTCTAGTTTGCCTATTTTACCTGGTGTTAATTGCTTCCTGGCCTTACCCCTTAGAATGAACCTTTAAATTTCATATCCTGTTCACTTGAAGTCCAGAGTTTTAACTCTTTCCACAGTACGGAAGTGGATACTTTTTCATTTTCTTCATGGGGCTTTACTAAAGACAATTCAATTAACCTCCAAGCTGGAGGTTTGACAATTTTGATCTAACCATTTTCTTGAATTTCCTTCTTTACTAGGCTGTTGGTGGTCAGATCAGGAAATTATCATGAATGATTTACTTCCTAAATGAAATCAAGCCATGAGAGTTTGTTCAAGAGCCTTTTGTGTGTATGTTCTCAGAACTAATTTTTAAGAGAACTGATTTTTAAAAAAATATATTTTAAAAAATTTCTCTATAAATATTGTATAGAGAAATATAATGGATCTTAACATAAATTATCTATAGTTACTTTACTTTGCAATGGAACCCTAAAATCTCTTATTCTGTCTAGTACCCATCAATCAACCTTTCCCAAGTCTTCTCTATTTCTCTCCCCAGCTTCTCATAGCCACTACTTATATTTTTCACTTCTATAAAGGAACTGATGTTTTTTAAAGAATTTTTTTCTGTTTTGTTAATATACTATTGCCTTTTTGGCTCTAGATGCACCTTACACAAAATTTCCCACTGTAAATTGAAAAGAAGAAAAGTAAGTGAGCAAGTTAGTTCAAGGGCCTCTGGACCACCCTTTTATTTAGAAGGTTTGTTCCCCCAAGAGTATTTTGAAACTGCACTCCTGCCCTTCCCTGTATTTAATGAGACCTGTGGGCAAACACATGATTCACTGGAAACTAAGAGGCAGCGTTTAAATATGCTCCGATGACAGCTGGCTTACTTGTGCGAGCTGTTGCAAAAGAACTTTGCTAATGGCTCAAGCAGATGGACAGAGGGAAGAAAGCTAAATGTTAGAATGTGTGAGAGGCCAAAGGTCAAGGTGAATGAGCCTGGTGATTTCCTGAGGTCTGTGGGTGTTTTGTGTTGCAGCCTAAATTGAGGATTGTTTTTAATTTGATGCATTTTTCTAAACTTTAAGTAGGTCCATTAAACCAAAAAACAAAAATAGTCTCAGCTCTTCATTTACTTCTCAATTAAATTTTAGGTTTTAATTTCTAAGATAATAGAACAACTACTTGTAAAATATTGAAATTTATAATACATGTTTAAGGATAAGTTCAAAATATAAACAAATTAGTTTACAAAATAATCTCTTGAATTTTAAAAATACCAACAATGCCTGTACATATGTTTATTATATCCATTTGTCCTTTTCTAACTTAAAAATAATTTTTCTGTTGGGGCAGGGGAATTACAAACAAGTTTAAATATATTGCATCAAGAATAACTACATTTTGGTTCTTTCTAGAAAATCTTACTTTCCATATATTTGCTGAGATTTAAGTTAAAAACCCAATGCCATTTCTCTATTTCTTCTGATTTTGTAACTCCTATATCTTTCAGCTTTAATCAAGTTTTATTGAAGCCAAGACATTAACTAACTTTTAGTTTGACAATCAAGTCCTTTAAAGGAGATCATAAATTTTAATCGAAGATTTGTTTTTGTTTCAGAAAAGAAATTATTTTGAAAGCTAAAATACATGCACCACTTATGGAAAGAAACAAAGTAATGCTTTGTTGCAAATGGTACCTTCCCTTTTGCTCTGGCTGGAAGAAAGAAGCAAGTCTCAGGAAGAAGCAGGGAAAGTGCCTTTCTGGCTGCCCAGGTACCATGTCTTTGTTCCCACAAGAATGCCATTGGCACTGGCAGTGACATTGGGGTCAATTATTTATTTATTTTTAATTAAAATTTTAAACACCAAAACCAAAAATTTAAGGGTGTATAAAATATTAATTAAAATATTAATGTAAAATATTGATGTAGCAGTTATATATATGTGTGTGTGTATACATATATGTGTGTGTGTGTGTGTATATATATATATATATATATTGTTTACCACCTTGATTTCTGAGCACATTCAGTCAGAAATTCATTTGGGAGTCATAAAGAATGGCCAGGACTGGCCATTAAAAAGGATACTCCAAGTCACAATTAGCAACTCTGTGTTTGCAGTTTTCATACATATGGGGAAGTGCTATTTGTGCTGCCATTTCAGGAATAATTCACTATAATGAACTACATTTTCAACAGGAATGCAAAAGTGGAGGTCCAGGTCATGTAGAGCTGAACACATTCAAAATTTAAGGTAGCATCTTTTGGTAGACATGCCAATTTTCTTTACTTTGGTTTCTGGAGCTGTCGACTGGGTGTGGTTTGGAAAGCTGCAATTCATTGTCAAAGGAGCTCTTTAGAGGATGATTAGGACCCCAACAGAAACTGAGAAAAACAAAATATAACACCTGCAGAAAGGAAAAAAAAATACTAATAAAGTAAGTCACTGCTTTCTCATCATGTTCTTGTTTTTAAGCAAAAGACAATGACTGGAAACATTAAAAAAAATATTATATTTAGGCCCTGCACCGTGGCTCACTAGGCTAATCCTCCACCTGCGGCACTGGCACCCCAGGTTCTAGTCCCGGTCGGGCCGCCAGATTCTGTCCCGGTTGTTCCTCTTCCAGGCCAGCTCTCTGCTGTGGCTCGGGAGTGCAGTGGAGGATGGCCCAAGTGCTTGGGTCCTGCACCTGCATGGGAGACCAGGAGGAAGCACCTGGCTCCTGGCTTCAGATCGGCACAGCTTGCAGGCCATAGTGGCCATTTTGAGGGTGAACCAATGGAAGGAAGACCTTTCGCTCTCTCTCTCTCTCACTGTCTAACTCTGCCTGTCAAAAAATATTATATTTAATAAATGATATACAGGAAAAGAAATATGTCAGATCTGCCTATTTAATACTTTTTGCCAAATGACTTTACCCAACTACTCTTGTTAATAAAGAGGCACAGGAGAGTTGATCAAGAACTACAAAATAAAAGGAAGAAAAAATTTCAGTAAATAACTTATTTTTGACTATAATAAATTATGTTTTTAATATGTAATACAAAATACATGTTTTAAACTACTGTTACCTGGGGTGGGCTTTTACAAGAATGTTTAGTTATTGCCTTTTAATGCTTGTAAAAAGTATGTGTTCATAAATCTCTCCTGTAGGGACCAGTTGTGTTGTGAGTTGTGGGTTAAGTTGCCGCCTCCAACACTGGCGTCGCATATGAGCACTGATTTGAGTCCTGAATCCTCTGCTTCCAATCCAGCTCCCTGCTAATGTGCCCAGGAAAGTAGTGGAAGATGACCCAAGTAGGAGACCTTGCTGGTGTTCCAGGTTCCTGGCCTTTGCCATTTGGGGAGTGAACCAATGGATGGAAGGTCTCTGTCTCTCCTTCTTTTTCTGTTACTGCCTTTCAAAATATATAAAAAAAATCTTTTAAAACCCACACAAACCACATGATGCAACAGTTATTCAGAAACTATGCTTTCTAAATGATTTATAGTCACTTTTCATTTATCTTAAAAACAAAAAAAATCTCACGAGGTAGGTATCTAATCGTTGCTGTCCTGTAGTAAGGAAACTGAAGCCGAGAAGCCATCCAAGTGATTCAGTGCAGGTGTGCTGGATGCTAAAGCCCAAGTTCTCAGCCATCGAATATGCCATGGAAAGAAAAGGCGAGGCAAATATAGAAAATAGATTAGTAGTGATGCAAATAAGAAGGATCTAACATTTTTATAGCTCTACTCCTAATTTTTTAAAGATTTATTTTATTTTTGAAAGACAGAGTTACAGAGAGAGATAGAGCCAGAGAGAGAGAGGTCTTCCCCTACTGGTTCACTCCCCAGATGGCAGCAATGGCCGGAGCTGAGCTGATCCAAAGCCAGGAGCCAGGAACTTCTCCTGGGTCTCCCCGATGTGTGCAGGGGCCCAAGGACTTGGGCCATCCCCTACTTCTTTCCCAGGCCATAGCAGCTAAATCAGAAGTGGAGCAGTGAGGACTTGAACTTGTGCCCACATGGGATGTTGGCGATGCAGGCCAGCACTTTAACCCGCTGCACCACAGCACCAGCTGCTCTACTCGTTTAAAAACAAGAAGGCAAACAACCACCACCGCTATCACCAAACAATGTTGTATGTGCTTGGCCATAACACACAGATCCAAAACAGAAAAAGTTATCAAGAAAAGGAGCAGATAGAGCTCAAATGGACAGACTGTTGGTGAATCTGCTATAATGAGTTCCTGTGAGGTGGCGTATTGTAGCAGTCAGGCTATGCTAGGTTATGATGAAGCAACAAAGACCACTTATCTCTCAGGAGTGTAATGCAACAAAGGATTTGCTTTTTATTTGTGTTGAGTATGTTGTAAATCTACTTGCCTCCTCGGGACAACTGTGGTTATTTTTAGACTGTGGCTTTTATGACAATTTAACTGAGATGTCCACAAACTAAAACCCCTGACTAGTAGAGAAGTGTCAATTTCAATGCAGCCACTTCAGATGGAAACATTAAAATACTTCAAATGATTTGAGTGGGAGATGTTATCTGGAAGTGATTTTGAAAACTGAATATCCATTGATCTTCCATCAGCAGGGATGAAGTAATGTTTGCTGTGGTTTGTTTCAAGCAGTAGAATGTAATTTAACAGTTACAAACCTGTAAATCAAAGATACAAAATATCACAAAAGATGGCTCTTTTATGCTGTCATTCTGGGATGGTTGGGGGAGGAATTTTTATGTTTATGGTTCACTTATCCTAGGGCCATTGAGCGGAAGGAGTGGTGAGAGGGGTGTGAGGATTACGACACTCTCAGGGCACACCCCTTCTTAGTACTCTTCCACTACGTGACAAGAACAGCAAAGGGGAAAGCCTTGACTTCTTTCCTCTGAGAAGATGACAGCAGGTTACCATGGCTTCTGTAGTACCATAATTAAGTACAGTCAGCCCTTCATATCCATGGGATCCACATTCATGAATACAACCAAACTTAAAAATTAAAAAATACTTGGAAAGAATGCAGTTGTATTGAACATGCACAGTTTTTTCCCTTGTCATTTTCCCTTTAACAATGTACTCTAACAATAAATTCCATAGCATGCATGCTGTATTAGGTATTATAAGTAATCTAGAGATGATTTACATTATATGGGAGGATGTGCATTGTTTATATGCAAATGTTATACCATTTTACATAATGGACCTGAGTAGCCATGGATTTTTGGTACCCCTTGGCATCTTGAAATCAATATTTTGTGGAGGATTAAAATTCCAGGCAACATACACCCTATTTCAGTAATCCAGAAAGAAAATCCATCTCATGATAACTGGTAATATATAGATGTATTTTGGTCTGGATTTTTAAAACAATTGCTGTTCATGGTGTTTCTTAGGAGATTATTTTATTGCTTCTTGAGGACACAGAATTTACTTCTCTATTATAAATTTAGTGAAATGATTGGCACAAAAGAGCACAGCAAAAACTTTATGGTAGTTTAAATCAATTGTTTTCTTTGGATTTTTTAACAGGTAAATTGTTATATCTATTAAAAGTACTAAGTAGACAGCAAAGTCATGTAGCTCAAAAACTATCAGTTAGGGGCAAGTGTTGTGGTGCATTGGGTGAACCCACCACTTGGGATGCCTGCACTCTAATTCAGAGAGCTACTTGGAGTCCTAGCTCCTCTGTTTCTAATCTAGATTCCTGCTAACATGCCTAGGAAGAGAGTGAATGATAGCCTAAGTATTTGGGTTCCTGCCATCCACATGGGAAACCAAGATGGAATTTCTGGCTCCTGGCTTTGAGCCTAGCCCAGCCTCAGCTGTTGTGGACATTTGGAGAGCTAGCCAAAGGATGAACTCTCTCTCTTTCTCTCTCTGTCACTCTGCCATTTGAGTAAATAAATACATAAATAAATCTTTAAAAACTGTTAGCTAAGCACATCTACTGAGTGCTACCTAGTTCCAAGCCAAACATGGAAAAGTAAAAAAAAAAAAAAATCAGTTAACTGGACAACAAAGCAAGCTACTCCTCCTCAGGCTTTTATTTTTGTCCCTAATTTGGTGGCATCTTAATCTGTGTATGTGGAGATTTATCCTTGTGGATTTGCTTCTAAAATGCCATCTTCCCAACACTTATCTCTTTGAAGTATTCCATCATTAAAAACATTTGGGAGCCACAATTTCCTGATTCACTCTGGGGTGGGGCTCTGAAATCCATATATTTTGAATGTTTCCTGAGCGAGTCACATACTTACCTGTCTTGGGAATCATGAATTTAGAGACTTCCACATTGGTGGCATGTAGGATCGAGGAGAGATGTAACAACAGCAACACGCTATAGAAACTATTTCAGAAGAGGATGACTTTAGGCAGCCACAGTCGGCTTGGCAGGTGACAGCTGCCCAGGGCTTCTGGCTCCCACCTTCCTGCAGGAAACATGGATGAAGCACTGGCCAGCAAGGGCTCCAGTTTATGTCTTCAGCCTTTGACTTTTGTGGCTGCATGATCTTTGGAAGTTTTGAATTTTGAGCTCCTTCTGCAGTTTTCTTGTTTGAAAAGGAGCTGACGTATCTGCTTGACATCACTGTAGAGTGGACAGGTGTTGCTGCCCCTACCTGAAGTGTGCTTCCCTGCGCTGCCTGCAGGCTTGCTTCCTCATTTCCCACTGCCTAAAGCAAACTCACTCTCTTAGTGAGGCTCACTTTCATTCTCCCAATTTAATCCAAAGGGGCTCTTTTTACTCCCTAGTCCCCTTTCCTGCACTTATCACCTGATATGAGCACTATAATCCTTAGCATCTCCTTTATTTAGCTTGTTAATTCTCTCCTCCGCCTGAAGATAAGCTCCAGGAGGGGAGGTTTTTGTGGTTAGTTCCTAACTTCAGACAGCAGTAATGGTCCCTGACACACACTAGGTGTTCAGTAAATATTTATTGAATCAGCTATTGTGAACAACGTAGGTCAACTTTTGGGCTTTAACTGACACAGGAACATAGTTTTCAGGCCAGAGAAATCCTGGGTTAGGTCTGAGTCTACTTTTGCTTTCTGATTGCCTCGGGTTTTGAATCTCAATATTATTTGGAGTGGACAAAACCACAGCATGGTCCCTGTGAACACTCCAGCTTCCTGGGGACTTTTTTTTTTTTTTTTTTCAAAACACTTGTTTATTTGAGAGACAGAGTTACAGACAGAGAGAGGGAGAGACAGAGAGAAAGGTCTTCCATCCACTGGTTCATTCCCCAAATGGCTGCAACAGCCAGAGTTGGGCCCATCCAAAGCTAGGAGCCAAGGAGCTTCTCTGGGTCTCCCACATGGGTGCAGGGGCCCAAATACTTGGTCCAAGTTCCACTGGTTTGCCAGGCACTTTATCAGGGATCTGGATCAGAAGAGGAGCAGCCAAGACACAAATCAATGCCCATATGGGATGCTGGTGCTGCAGGCAAAAGCTTAACCTACTACACCACAGCGTCAGTCCCCCTGAGGGCTACTTCTAAGCAGAATGACTCAGGGTTGTTCTAGATCCCATTTTCTTTCCCTGTCTCTGCATCTGGACTCATCCTGTAAGGTTCAGGTGGCTCTTGGTCTGCCTTCGTGAAAAGGAGAACTGGGCAAAGTACAAAAGTACAAATTCACAGGTGTTGTGAGGCAGCTGTTTCAAAATGTTTGCTGATAAACGATATCTCATTGATACTCTTGATTCACCCCTTTTGCTAGTCAAACTTCTGTGGGTCCCTGAGAATCACCCTCATGGATATTTCAAGCCTCCTTGGACCCATGAAAGGAGAAAAAACAATTGAAGCCTCTCCTACCTTCTCTGTTTTGAAGACAGATGCAGAGAGATTCCTGGGGCTTTGTTGTGCCTGGGAAAAGCACCTCCCACTTCCCCCTGAAGAAAGAGATGTCCACATGGACAGAGGTCTCCCCCTGTCTTCTCACTCCCCCACTCACAAAAGTGTTTCCCAAATGGAGTGAAAAGAAAGCTGGGAATTATCGTTTATGACAGAAACGTCAATTTTGTGAAAAAATGCTGGTTTTACCAGATGCTTCTGGTCTTGGCTGCCTAATCCAATATTCTCTCAACAGCTGCAAGCCCTTTGTCGGACCCCACACCTCCTCCCACGTGCTGTCTCTGTCAGTTGGAGCCCAATTGGTGCCTGCTGCAGGCACTAAACTTTAGGCAAATAAAATAGCAGGGGTGACTCATGAGCAAGACCAGTAAAAGTAACCTTCTGTGCCTCTAAATTACAGGGTTGCAATTACGTTTCCAAATGCTCTGAGAAAGCTGAGTCAATGGTTTGGAGGATAATTTGTTTTCAGTTGGAAACCCAAGGATTTGCAGAAAAAAGAAGGAACTCATATTTAAGGAAGGTGCAATGCTATCACCTGTACCACACAATATTGAGTTCCATGCATTTTACTTAATCCTCACATGCCCTGTGAGTATTAGAGCCCCCAGTTTACAGTTGCAGAGACTAAGACTTGGTGAATTCAAGTAAGTTAGCCACAGTCATGCACCTAATGAGTGGAAGATTCTAGATTTGTATCCAGGTCTGATTGATTCAGAAATCTAAACTGTTGCTGGCCTCCTATTTTGCCCCATGCCAAGCAAAAGACCTGCAGAGTACAACAAAGATGCGTGCTTTGACCCTGACTGCTCTGAGTATTTCCAAGTACCCTGAACTTACAGGATCCAATTAAATGCTGTCATTGAAATCAGCCCTGATGGAAGTTTGTGTACCTACAAGAGGGTCTGACGTTTGCACACACTCTATCTTTAGAATTTTCAAATGCCAGTGTTCCGAGGGCACTGTGGTATACAATTTTCTCCACAGCTGCCACCATGCTGTCCTGAAACTGGCGTGCAGGACAGTCAGGCTGCATCCCTGGTTGTGTGGTAGGCCCCTGCAAGCAGGTCAAAGAGCCTCAAAATCAAGCCCTAGGATGACTGAAAACGATGACAACTGGAAAATTGAGTGCTGATAGTGAGTAGATGTTAAATCCAGCAGCCTGGGGGCTGGCGCCATGGCTCACTTGGTTAATCCTCATATGGCTGCCGGGTTCTAGTTCTGTGGCTCCTCTTCCAGTTCAGCTCTCTGCTGTGGAGGAAGGCAGTGGAGGATGGCCCAAGTGCTTGGGCTCCTGCACCCACATGGGAGACCAGGAGGAAGCACCTGGCTCCTGGCTTCTGGCTTCGGATCGGCGCAGTGCACCGGCTGTAGCAGCCATCTGGGGGGTGAACCAACAGAAGGAAGACCTTTCTCTCTGTCTCTCTCTCTCACTATCTAACTCGACCTGTCAAATAAAAAAAAAAAAATCCAGCAGCCTGCTGCACTGGGTCAGAGCTCTTAGAGCTGATGTTAGAATTAATAGCACAGTGGTTAAGAACAAGGGTTGGCCGGCACCGCGGCTCAACAGGCTAATCCTCCGCCTAGCGGTGCCAGCACACTGGGTTCTAGTCCCAGCTGGGGTGCTGGATTCTGTCCCGGTTGCCCCTCTTCCAGGCCAGCTCTCTGCTATGGCCCGGGAGTCCAGTGGAGGATGGCCCAAGTGCTTGGGCCCTGCACCCCGTGGGAGACCAGGAGAAGCACCTTGCTCCTGGCTTCGGATCAGCGTGGTGTGCCAGCCGCAGCACGCTTGCCGTGGTGGCCATTGGAGAGTGAACCAATGGCAAAGGAAGACCTTTCTCTCTGTCTCTCTCTCTCTCACTGTCCACTCTCTCTGTCAAAAAAAAAAAAAAAAAAAAAAAAAGGTTGTGGAGACCACTCTGTCTTGAATCTGTGGCTCTATCTACTCCCTGTGTGGCAGCAGTGTTAGTGTTGTGTTTTCAATCTTTGTGCCTCAGTTTCCTTAACCTTAAAATAATGAAGACACAGTCTGCATCTTGCACTTAGGTATGAGCATCTCATGAAACTATGGTTGTCAAAAGTTTAGGACAGAGGCACTTGGTAAGAATACAAGAGGTAGCTCCTTTAAACCACATATCACAATGCAAATTTTCTTTCATTTTAAAGATCTTAGTTATTTATTTGAAAGGAAGAAAGAGAGATAAATTGAAATAAAGAGATCTTTTCATCTGCCAGTTGACTCCCCAGATTCCCACAATAGCCAGGGATGGGCCAAGCTGAAACCAGGAGCCAGGAACCTCTTCAGGTCTCCCATGTGGGTGGCAGGGATCAAGTGTCTGGGCCATCATCTGCTGCTTCCCAGGGTGTACGTTTGCAGGAAGTTGGATCTCAAGTGGAGGAGGCAGGACACTGTAAAATGGGATGTGGTCCTCCCTAGTGATGGCTTATCTTGCTATGTCACAAAGCCTGCCCCTCCAAAACTATTTTAAACTTTCTTCACCCTTAGTTTTCTTTAGCACACAAGAAAATCACAGAAGGAGGACTGACACAATTGCTTCTGAGACAAGATTTTTTTTTTTTTTACTCAGAAGCATGTTCTCATGTTTCCACACCAGCTGTATTAAAAACTAAAGTTTCATAAAGCTTGTGAAAAAGTTTGCACTCTGATACAATGTTATTCACAAAGACAAATGATTTGGTTGTTATATATTTCTTTCTTTTCTTTTTTTTTTTTTTTTTTTTTTGACAGGCAGAATGGACAGTGAGAGAGAGAGAGACAGAGAGAAAGGTTTTCCTTTTGCCCTTGGTTCACCCTCCAGTGGCCGCCGTGGCCGGCATGCTGCGGCTGGCACATCGTGCTGATCCGAAGCCAGGAACCAGGTGCTTCTCCTGGTCTCCCATGCAGGTGCAGGACCCAACCACCTGGGCCATCCTCCACTGGACTCCCGGGCCACAGCAGAGAGCTGGCCTGGAAGAGGGGCAACCGAGACAGAATCCGGTGCCCGGACCGGGACTAGAACCCGGTGTGCCGGCGCCACAAGGCGGAGGATTAGCCTAATTAGCCACGGCGCCGGCCTTGTTATATATTTCACAATTAAAAATTATTCACTGGCATGATTCATTTTGCATGTTCCCTAAGACTTTCCTCTGAAAAAGGGAAAGTAGGGGAATGTAGATGTGACAAATTTTTGTTGCTACATGTTGGCTTTTTGGTCATACTACTCAAAACTAGAGAAAGAAATTTGCTTTTTATATTTTCTGGTTTCTAGTTTTAATTCCCTTCTCCATTTTGCCCCTATTGTAATTTTTTTTTCCTTTGGATGAGATCTACTTGTCTGTTTCATATCCCATTTGGTAAGAGATTTAATTGCCCTGATATTCCAATGTTACCACAGTGCTTCTCATCCCCCACCCCCCAAACTCATGGATGTGCAGTAATCATCTCTAAAGAAAACAGGAGGGGGCCAGCTGTGTGGCCCAGAAGGTAAAGCTCCTGCCTATGATGCTGGCATCCCATAAGGGTTCATATTCAAATCTTGGCTGCTTCACTTCTGATCCAGCTCCCTGCCAATGGCCTGGGAAAAGCAGTGGAAAATGACCCAAGCCTATGGGCCCCTGCCACCCATGTGAGAGACTTGGATGAAGCTCCTGGCTCCTGGTTTCAGCCTGGCCCAGTGCTGACTGGTGCAGCTGTATGGGGAGTATCTGAGGATGGTAGATCTCTGTCTCTCCTTCTCTCTCTGTAACTCTGTCTTTCAAAATTTTAAAAAAAGAAACTTAAAAAATGAAAACAGGAGCAAGACACATAGATTTATTTAACATGTATGGAGAAAATCACAGAAGGAGGATTGACACAATTGCTTTTGAAATTAAATGATTTCTCCACATATGGTTAATGGCAGTACTAGCTAAGTGGGTTGGCTCTTTAGAGTGGTCATGGGTATAGTTCATATACCCCACAGACTGTTTCTGTAGGAGTATTTTCTTTTTCTTTCTTTCTTTTTCTTTTTCTTTTTTTGACAGAAAGAGTTAGACAGTGAGAGAGAGAGACAGAGAGAAAGGTCTTCCTTTCGTTGGTTCACCCTACAAATGGCTGCTATGGCTGGCGCACTGCGCCAATCCAAAGCCAGGAGCTCAGTGCTACCTCCTGGTCTCCCATGTGGGTGCAGGAGCCCAAGCACCTGGGCCATCCTCCACTGCCTTTCTGGGCCACAGTAGAGAGCTGGTCTGGAAGAGGAACAACTGGGACAGAATCCGGGATGCTGGCACTGCAGGCGGAGGGTTAGCCTAGTGAGCTGCTGCACCAGCCTATTTTCTTTTGAATTGAGAACTATGGAAAAAAAAAGTCTAATAAGGAGGAATGAGCCCTGTGTGAGGCCTGGCTGCATGTGGGTCTAGATGGAGAGTTCCTTTCCTGAATTCTCTTGGCCATTCAGTGGGTGTGGTGTGTACGTGTTCACATGGGAGAGGGGTGGACAGAGAGGTGCACTTGCATCCTTTGCTGACAAATGAAAACATTTACATTGCTGGATTTTAGGAAGCTTATGTATTTTAGGAGCTCTATTTTATTTGCTAAAACAAATCAGTGAATCAAAAATTTGGCTTCCTATGTAGTTTGAAAAAGGAAAAAAATGTGGAAATAACCTGGTTTTGCCTGGAAGCTATGGAATTTGAGATTCCATAAAGAGTGCTATTCTAGACTTTAAAAAAATGATTTATTTATTTATTTCAGAGAGAGAGAGAGAGAGAGAGAGAGAGAGAGAGAGAGAGAGATTGAGAGATGGCTCTTCCTTCTGCCTTCTGCTAGTTCACTCCTCAAAGACCATAACAGCCATGGCTGCTCCAGACCAGAGCCTGGAACTTCATCAGGTTATCTCATGTGGATGGTAGGAGCCCAAGCACTTAGGTCATCTGCTGCTGCCTTCCCAGGCACATTATAAGGGAGCTGGATGGGAAGCAGAACAGCGGAGACCTGAACTGGCGCTCTGGTATGGGATGCTGGCGTCACAAACAGCAGCTTATCCCACAGTACCACAATACCAGCCCCTATTCAAGACTTCATTAAAAATTTTTCATCTTAGTTTTTGATAGAAATGTAAACACGAAAGAATATTAATTCCCTGAAATTTTTCTTAATGTTATTTCACAAGAGGAATAGACTGTACCTTTTAGGTATTAAAGAAAGGCAATGAAAATATTTTCTAACATAGTGGCAAAATCTGGTTGTTAAATTTAAGTGTACATCTTTAAGCATGAATAATAAGATCAGTCCCAGAAGGAATAAGAATATGTTTTGAAATAGTATTTTAGATTTGATTTACACAGAGCATTTTACCAAGTAATACTACTAAGAGAATGATTTTATTCCATGTCTCTTTAAATAATGAAACTGAATAAAAGTGTCCACATCATGGTATATAATATCCTTCCATTAGAGCCTTATTTTCTTGTCAATATTTTTATATAGAGTCTAATCTTTTGATGTGATGGAGGTTTCAAATTAATTCACAGACAGTGGTGTTTTCATTTTCTTACTTCAACATGACACACATGTTTCTAGCTCTAAAGTGATTGCCAAGAAAATACTTAACTCCCTAAATTGAGTGTTCGAAGCACCACAGTAGCTTTCCCTCTTAAATCGTGTGTACAGTTGAAGTTCACCTTGCAGAGCAATTGAAATAGGTGCTCTGTTTAGAAATGAAACTGTAAAACTTTTGGTTTTTCAAGTTTTCTGACTCCAAGTTAGCTATTTTCCTTTAATACCAGAAGAATTAAAGATATTAAAAACCGGCTGTTAGTGCATATAATTGTGGCCGCCCATCTCCCCTTTTTCTTGGAAATGAAAAGAATGTTGAAAGTGTTCCTGTTTTAAAATGTAAGAGGTGTCCAGGCATTTACAACTGTATATACTCCTCCAGTTGAATTCTTCTAAACCTCAGACCTGGCCAGCAGGTTTCTCCCAGACGATTTTCATTTTCACAACATTCACATCCAATAAACTGCACGAAACATAGTGTGAGAGAAAAAAGGGGGACAGGAAATGGTTCTGTTGCATGGTTATTACATCCTATTGCCTGTGGGTTGCTTGTTATGAGTTTTAACTATGTAAATATGACGTATATGACATCAGAATTTAATCTTAAAGCTTCTATGTGGGAGATAGAGTGTGATTTTATTGTTAGGGCTAAAATCAACTGGGTGTTGACAGGTTTCAAAAGTCACTGAGTAGAAGCTTGAAAAGAAAAAGCTCAGACTGATAAGCTGTTCTTTGATTGACAACTTCAGGCCTGACTGCCACTATTGAAAACAGTTGGGCAAAAGGTTTTTTGGGGGGAGAAAGTGTTATTTCATAAGAAGCTATACTGGGAAATATAGGAAGATTTATAAGCTGATACGGCACAAACCCCAAAGAAAAACAGGTGTGAGGTTTAGAAAATCTGGAAACTGGGAGAAAGGCCACTGTCCATGAATGATTTAATTAATATTGTAAGAGGATTTTTCTCTAAGAGAATGCTGACTCAAGTACAAAAATAAAACATCTCTGTTCACCAGCTTTGGGTTTCAACAAATCGTTTGTCAACAGCTTGTGGTGAAATAATCAGTGTTGGGGGTTGGAACAAAATGAAAATGCGCAAGCAAAAGATTAAAATGGAAAATAAACGTAGGAGGGAGAAGAACGTGTTTCTGTTGTTCCTGTTTTCATCTTTCTAGTACAGTAGACCCAATTCTAGTATGGTAAAATCCATTATGGAGACAATAAAGTAAATGCATGCTAAAGTGGCCATCACTGCTTGATTGAAATGTTATGATTGTTATACACACCATATCTTGTCAAATCTTATCCATAAGGAAGTATTCAATTCCTGTTGTGCCAATTATCCTACTATGTGCATCATAAACTTTTATAGCTTGTTATGGAATGTCGCTTGGCTATTTCTCCCTTCAAATATTGCATCATGTGATTCAGATGGAAAACATATTCTAATGTGGCAAAGTGTTAAAGAAATTTAATACTCTAGGGCTAAATGAAACTGCTATGGTTCATCTCCTGGATAAGAACAACAATTTATGAATGCAATATTCATTTCCTGAGGTGAGCACAAGCAAAAACCTCATCTGAAACTTAAGACCTAGATGTTTGGCCTCTGGAAGTTTCCTCATTTAACTCATTGATGTCATCTATGAAGGCCACTGGTAAGATCACATCTGGGGCGTGCTCACTTCTTCAACTTCCCTAATTACTTTTACAGGGAACTCCTGGCATAATTGCATCAGACATGACCAGACCACAAAGTCTATGAGGTCATCTTTTACTTTTAATATATAGTTAAAAATGTCAAAATAACCTATTTGCTTTCTCTCCATCATGAAAACTGATTAACAGTTTGGCATTTTAATTCCCAGAGGAGTCCATTCAGATCCCAGTTCTAGAGCAGTGCATGTGAAATTATGAACTTTGCATGTGTATGCTTTTAAGACCAGGGAACCCAGAGATTGTTCCACAGTCATTTTTGCAGAAAGAGACAAATAACAATGACCAAGAACCATAATTTTTATCCTTGAAAGAGAATATAAATTTTAGTATGCTAAACAAAATAAATTGAACTTATAAGAAAACTCATTTGAGTTTTATCTATGAGTACCACGGAGTAGTGGAGAAGCAAACTAGAGGACACTATTTTGAGCTTTTAATGCAACCTTATTTCATTAAAAACACTGATATTTAAATATTCAGGAATTCACAGAAATCCTATATGATAGGGTGAGATGTTCAAATAAATATCTGAAATGTTGATGTGTCCCTGTGGGATTCTTATAGAATAGGAGCCACTGCCAGCCACTATGTACACCTACAACTGGGGGAAAATGAGAGAATAACAAAGAGAAATACATTGCATGTTTTCATACAGAAAGCACCTGCTACCTTCCATAAACTCATTTCTTCTGATCACCAAGCCCACCCAAACACAGAGCTGAAAGATGCTTTGAACTTGTTAAGATCCAGTACTTAGAAAATTCAAGGGCCAGTGCTGTGGCACAGCGGGTTAAAGCCTTGGCCTGCAGCGCAGGCATTCCATATGGGTACCAGTTTGAGTTCTGGCTGCTCTACTTCTAATCCAGCTGCCTGCTAATGCTCCTGAGAAAGCAGCAGAGGATGGCCCAAGTTCTTGGGTCCTTGCACCCACGTCGGAGACCTGGAAGAAGCTCCTGGCTCCTGATTCCAGATCAGCTCAGCTCTGGCCATTGCAGCCATTTGGGGAGTGAACCAGTAGATGGATGACCTCTACTTCTTTGTAGTTGGCTCTACTTCTTTCTGTAACTCTCTCAAATAAATAAAATAAATCTTTTTTTAAAAAATGAAAAGATTCAGATAAGCGATAAGTATGTGAGAGGAAGTAAGGCAGACAGTACTATAAATCCCATATGCAGTGAGAAATGTGGGTTCCCAGTAGGTTGGAGAAGAAATTCTGAGCACAAGTAGCTTTTCAGGGTTTGTACACCAAAATATGTATCTGGGATATGGCTCACAAGATAGTAGGCACCAACCTGGTAAAATCCCAGGCTATTCTCGGAATTGTGGTTGAGGGTCATACAGCTATACTCTCTCTCTACACCCTTGAATAGAGGATGCCTTTTGTTTCCCAAGAATGGTTGGGCTTTTTGGCTGAAGATGTAACTTCTGAAAAGGTGTACCACAACCAGGTGATAATGCAAGAAGACATAGGTGCTTTTGATGAGAAGCAGTCACATCAACCATAGTGATAGGTGAGGCCACAGATGTCAAAGTTAGGTGAACTTTACATCCCTGAGGGCAGCTAGAAAGCCACTGCCTAACTTACTAGTTCCCCAAACTTCTGGGAAAGAGAATGGTGTAATAGGTGCAGTTATAGCATGAACTCAGGAGGTTGTAAAAGAATGCAAGATTTACTGTAAAAATAAGATTTTTGATGCAGCTGAAACAGATTAATAGGGGAATTTATTAACAGAGTAACAATAAGCGATGAACCAAAAAAAAAAAAAAAAAAAACCAAACAATAAAGCAAAGGTATAGTAAAGTAAGAGATGTTCTGCTTATCCTTGTCCAACATGATACAACCAAAGCCTGGGTCTTCTAGGACCTTACAAAGAAAGAGTACAACGATGCAGAACATAATCTTGACTATGTGTTTTGTTGGGTGTAGTTATTGCTAAGATAGATAAAGGGCTTTACATGCACCATCTTATTTAAGCCTCATACAATCTGATGAACATATTATTTTCTCCATTTTATTTATGTGGAAATTCAGTCTTAATGATGCAGATATCCTCCCTGGGTAGAAATAAATGTTTAAGAGCTTAGAATGCTTAGAATCCAGAATTAGAACTCAACTCTACTGAATTCCAGAGACTATGGTCATTGCCAATAGGCAATGCTGCTTCTTACTTAGCTACACATGGGTAGATGTAACTCAATTTAATATATCAGAGGGTATTGAGTTTCAAATAAATAAAATAAATCTTTAAAAAATTACAATATATTTAAATCATTCAATGAAAAGTGACTATATGCTTAACACTGGGCTAGGTTATTTGGTTAATGAAAGATGCACATCATTAATCAAATGTTTCCATATGAATGTGTTAGCTAAATTTGGTGTCCTAGTTTGAAATACAAAGTCTATGATATTTAAACATAATTATAGAATCAAAAGTATATGTGTGTTATTATTGCTCTATTATCAAAGCAGACAAAGCTTTTCAGAATTGAAGTTTACATACAACATTATTTTCAAAATTGATAATTAAGAGTCCATACTTTAGTCAGGATCCTGGACTTCAGTCATGAGGTAGCTACTGGAATCAGATGCTTGTATGTGTGTTGGGGGGCGGGGAAGGATGGGAGTGTCTCATAATTGAGAAGAATATTGGAGAGACTGGCTGAGGAAGGCAAGCAGAATGAAACACCAAATCAAAGGCAAGAAATCTATTGTGTGCTGTATTGCATAAATCAAAGAGGCGCCAGATGATATTGCTGTGGTTTTAGTTGTGAAAATAAAGAGGAAAGGAAATATTTTAGGATATAGTATGGAAAATGGACTGCTTAATAAAAAAAGAATAATATCATTTTTAAGGGTGTTTTAAATAGGAAGAAAATTACAAAATTAAATATTCAATGAAGCTATTGAAATAGTTATTTTCCCAATGAATATTGACTCTCTTAGAACTTACTAAAAGTTGAATGTTTTTTGATTATATTGTATACATAACCTATTAACAACTCTTCTACAATTATTCATAAATTTTTTCATCAAAGGCTTACAACTAATGAAATCTTAAACTTCAGTGAAGACTAACATATTTACATGTAAAATTCTTATTTAGCCATTAATATGTTTACTGTTTTAGCTTTGAGTCCTTGCTTAAAGAAAACTCATTTTCCCTTCTGCTTGATTGAAAGCATTTAACTACCCGCCTCCAAAATTTACAATAAGATCAAAATGGCATTTTATTTGCCCATCTGGAGATAACCAAATGTGTAAAGCTTGTCCGTGTGGAAGCCATCTGTTGTGAATGGATACACACATGGAAATGTAATCCTTGAACTTCTTTTTCAACTTTCTCTTTTGCTTGCCTGAGTAAAAAGCAAATCATACCCGTGACTTGTGATACAAAGTATAGGCCAGGACAGGTTGCTATCTTTTCATGTCACAAACACTTTCGTTCACCCTACTGTGAACATCTCTTGGTTTTCCCTAGCATCATGTCAGAAATTGGAGGTTAGAGTCAGGGCTCTTCCTAACGAGCTATCTTGGACTGTTCTTAGAAGGGGAGAGTCTTTGGGAATCATACCCCGTTCTTTTCCTTTGAAGGTACTTGTGGTCTCTCTAACCAACTCTGTATGTCTCAAACATGGAGAAAACACTTTCTGGCTCAGTGTTTTTTAACTTTACATCCTCACAGATTCCATTTCAAGTTGGAAAAAATCCTTTGGGTTAGAAATAATTTCAAAATGATGTTACTTGCTGAGTAGCACAAATGGATCACAAGAGACTGGACTTCTCAGAGACACTTCAGAAGCAGAAAACATTTTGCACACTTACACTGCTTTTGCCCTACTTAGCTTAAATGCAAGTACAATGTCATCCCTGCAAATAACATAAGTCAGTGTGTTAACTGGGCTGGCTTAATGCTAAGACCTACTGCACAGCAGTGAGAGGCCACATAGTCTATGCCCCCAGGCTGTTTGTATCACACTGTCTCACGGCCCTTACATAAACTTTAGTATCTGACTTTTTTGCCATTAAAGTAAAAAAAGTTGTTTCTTAAATAATTTTCATATCAGCCTTGGATTCTATGTTTTAGTTCTTCAGTCCTCTTTTCAACATTTCTCTGTGTAGTGCTCCCTTCTCTTATAGTCTTAGACCAAATACTGGTCCTCTCTCCCCTTACTGATTAGCAGCTCTTCCTGAAGACAACTTTCCCTTGACTTAAACAGCTTCAGCTCTAAAAATTCTCAGCATGGCTAACACAGTGTGCCTCTCTTTCTGACTTTTTCACTCCTTGAACTGTGTGATTTCAATTTCCTTACTGCACTGAAAAGTTGCAGTGATAATGGCAATAGCAATTTATTCTTTACCTTGTTTAAAGAAAATCATGTTCTTGGTAATAGCAAAAAATTAAAAATAATTTAAATGTTGAACCAGAGGGAATTGGACTAATGGATATTTGTAAATACAACTGAATCTGGAGCAACCAATGAGAACAATTTTGGAAGAGTAGTTAATGACTTGGAAAATATCTATAATCAATTAAGGCAGGGAAGTGTGTTAGAGGATGATTTGTAAGGCATAACCACATTTTTGTAATAAAAATTCACACATTGGCTGGTGCCATGGCTCAACAGGCTAATCCTCCGCCTGCGGCGCCGGCACCCCAGGTTCTAGTCCCAGTCGGGGCGCTGGATTCTGTCTCGGTTGCCCCTCTTCCAGGCCAGCTCTTTGCTATGGCCCAGGAGTGTAGTGGAGGATGGCCCAAGTGCTTGGGCCCTGCACCCCATGGGAGACCAGGAGAAGCACCTGGCTCCTGGCTTCGGATCGGTGCAGTGTGCCGGCCGCAGCGGCCATTGGGGGGCGAACCAATGGCAAAGGAAGACCTTTCTCTCTGTCTCTCTCTCTCACTGTCCACTCTGCCTGTCAAAAAAAAAATTAACACCTTTATTTAGAGATAAAGACTGAAATTTCACACATCAAAATGTTGATGGTGGCTACCTCTGATGATTGAATTATATGTGATTTTATTTTCTTAAGTTTTTAAAATGTATTTTTAAAATATTCTACAATGAAATTACTTTTTAAAGAACCAGATAAAACTATTTTAGAAGTCCTTGCTTAAAGAAAGCTCATGATCAAAACTGATGATTATCAAAATGTGTCACTGAAGAAGTGAAGCTTGTCTTCTATTATTCTGAAGCATTTATCTAAACACAGACCTAAAATCTGGGCAGCTAGAGTGGTGCCACATCACCATACCAAGGAGCTAATGAGAATTCCATATTATATGTAGTAGATGAGCCAAATATTGAGGGTTCCAGGATATTTTCCACTGCTTGAAACCAGAGGGTGACTTGATGACATTTACATCCATTTTTTTTAAAAAAATGCTTGGTGAAATGTTAGCATGTTCTATATGCATCTCTTCATCACTTCTGAGACTGTCTAGAAGTATCTTGCATCAAAGTACATGTTCAAGAACATCAGCTCCTCTGTGGAAATCCTTTAGCAGAGCCCATCTCCTTGAACTTCCTCAACATTCCACCCTGTCCTTTCCTTACCTCAGTATCCTTTTTCTTGAGACATCTCACATCAACTTCAGAACCTATTCACAAGCCATGACATAGACAAAATGTTCTATCTGTTCTTTAAGGATATGTCAAAACATGTCCATGGCTACTTCCACTATTTTATTTAGCTCTCAGAGCAAACTGAGTGAGTGCAGCACTCCCCTCCACACTATTTCCAGACTTGCTGGGCATGGAAAAAATGAATAAAAAAGTCTATGCCAGTATCCACTGGTAGATGTTCCTGAGGCACCCCCAGAGATCTGCATGCTCCCTTGTGGAGGATGGATGTGGGGAAGGAGAAAGAAGAACAGAGTGGTTAAAAGGTGTGCAGACATCGTCGAGGACTCTGGTGGTCCTGTCTGCACCTCTCAAATGGTATAAGGAAAATGCAGCAGGGATCTGCAAAATGATGGGAATTCAGGATGACTCTGCAAGTAGAGACAACAGTAAAATACAAGGCACTCCCCGTCAAACTCCCGATATCTTGCCTCTCTATAGGCATCTGGGAATTTGTAGGCATGGACTTTTACTCAAGGACTTTCTATGGATTCTGATCAACTTAAAAGACCCACTCGTGAACAAAAACTGAATGGACTGAGATTGAGTTTCCTTCATCTGTGAGAATGGTGTTGGAAACATATAATAAATTGAATTATGCTAAATACTAAGAAATGTTCTGTATGCCTAAGGTCAGGATTCATGTTTAAGTAGATATTATCTTAAATACATAAACAGTATATCTAATAAAGGTATATATGTAGATAAAGGATTCAAGAGATATGATAGATAAGATTGATTTCCATGTCTCAATTATTTATATTTCATTTTTTTCTGGCAATTTAAAATTCACCCTCTGTGAGTAGTGTATAAGACTAATGTTATCTACAAATAAGGACTTAACAATGTTTTCCTTTTAGAGGAAAACAAAGAAGCAGAAAATACTAATTATATATCTTTATTATTTGGAGCCCAAAATGAAAGAACAGAAGTCAGCATTTTCTTTGGTGTAAATGGAATTACTAACTTCTCCTATAGAGTGAAAAAGAAAATGGTTTTTATTCATTTATTTGAAAGGCAGAGTTACAGACAGAAAGAGGATAAGACAGAGAGAGAAGTCTTCCATCCACTGGTTCACTCCCCAAATGGTTGCCATGGCCAGAGCTTGGCCAATCCAAAGCTAGGAACCAGGAGCTTCCCCTGGGTTTCCCATATGGGTCAGGGGCTCAAAATCTTGGGTCATCTTCCACTGTCTTCCCAGGCCATTAGCAGGGAGCTGGATTAGAAGAGGAGCAGCTGGGACATAACTGGCACCCATATGGGATGCTGGCATTGCAGGCAGAGGCTTAACCTACAACACCACAGCACCAGCCAAAAAAACCTGGTTTTTGAGTTTCTAGGTCTTAGGAAGTTAGATCATATGGAGCACCATGCTATAAAATATCTATTAAATTGTACCCCATTGGGGAGTGAACCAGCAGGTGGAAGACCTCTCTCTCTCTCTCTCTCTCTCTCTCTCTCTTTCTGTAACTCTGCCTTTCAAATAAGCGAATAAATGTTTTAAAAAAAATCCTACCCTAATTGCAAATATAGAACCTCTGGAAATCTTTTGGTTAGTCCCTTGGTTGGTCCCAGGGTCACAAATTTAAAAGGCTTCAGGGACTGGATGGATGACAAAAATGAGTCAAGGTATATAGGGTAGATAAGGAATAGTGGGGACTCTTACAAATGGGTCCAAGATAAAACCTGAAAGATAGGGAAGCTAGTGTTGGGTCATAGCAGGTAAAGCTATCATCTGCAACATCAGCATCCTGTATGGGCACCAGTTCAAGGCCCAGATGTTCCATTTCCTATCCCACTCTTTGCTAATGACCTGGGAAAAACAGCAGAAGATGGTCCAGGCACTTGGACCCTGCCACTCACATGGGAGACCTGAATGAAGCTCTTGGCTCCTGGCTTCAGCCTGGCCCAGCCCTGGCTGTTGTAGCCATTTGGGGAATGAACCAACCATGAACCAAGATCTCTGTTTCTCCATGTGTCTCTCACTCACTCTCTGTAATGCTGACTTTCAAATAAATAAATCTTCATTAAAAAAAAAAATAGACCTGAAGGATAAATAGCAGCCAATGCGTTACAGATGCTAGAAGTGCTTGGGTGCCATTTTAGGATGAAGGGGAAGGAGGAGAAGTGCTTAAAGTACCGGGAGTGGATGCGGGAGTGGGGTTGGGCCCAGGGCTGAGGCAAGGCCCCCCCTCCCGCCTCAGTGGGTCATGCCCAGGGCAGCAGCGGTGGTTGCCGTGCTGGGGGTGGGTGGGTAGTTGGGGGTGACTGGTCAGTGCTGGCACAGGAGAGGATGCCTTTGTGCTGATACTGATGTATTGTGTGTTGCACTAAGACATGTTGATTGAAGTGCTTTTTCTCCTCATTCTATGATTAATTGAAATTACAAAAATAAGTAAACAGCACTCTGGCCTCAGAATCAGCCCTTAAGGCATGCGGATCCGGCTGAAAAGCCCATGAGAGTATTTCAGGCATGGAAAGCCAAGATACTCTGGGGAAAAAAAACAAAACAAAACAAACAAACCTAAATGAAAGATCTCCACGAGTGAGATCCCAGTGGAAAGAACGGGTCATCAAAGAAGGAGGTACCTTTCTCTGAAGGGAGGAGAGAACTTCCACTTTGACCATGGCCTTGTCTAAATATGATCAGAGTCAGTGAACTCAGGGGGCTTCCATAGCCTTGGCAGCTCATGACAAGAGCCTCGGGTGATTACTGAGGCCATAAACAAGAGTATCAATTTGTTAAGTCAACAACAGGAGTCACTGTGCACTTACTCCTCATGTAGGATCTTTGTCCTTAGTGTGCTGTACATTGAGATTTAATGCTATAACTAGTACTCAAACAGTATTTTTCACTTTATGTTTCTGTGTGGGAGCAAACTGTTGAAATCTTTACTTAATGTATGCTAAACTGATCTTCTGTATATAAAGAGAATCGAAAATGAATCTTGATGTGAATGGAAAGGGAGAGGGAGTGGGAAAGGGGAGGGTTGTGGGTGGGAGGGACGTTATGGGGGGGAAGCCATTGTAATCCATATTCTGTACTTTGGAAATTTATATTCATTAAATAAAAGTTAAAAAAAAAGAAGTAAAATATTTAAGAGCTGTTGAAGAAGTAGTTGTTCCAGTTATCAAACTCTGTTTTGATGGGATAGAGATTGATATTTTGTTTGTTTGCACTGCAAACTATTCCAGAAGATTTGGACCTATGAGATAATAGTCTGCTTAAAAATTTAGGTATAAGATGCATAACAAGTCTTAACAGTTTCAGGGTGACCGATGAAATTTTACATCTAATAGCAAACATTGACAACTTCAGGTTAACTCTGAGAGCTATCAAACTGGGGGCCAAACGCCACAACATCTATTCCAATATATAGGTTTCCTCGGTGGTGTTTCCTGGGCTATGCTAGTAGCAAAAACTTGCCAGCTTTATCCAAATGCAGTAACATCAACTCTTGTACATAAGTTTTTCTTGGTATTTTCTAAATGGGAATGGTCAAATCCAGTGGTATTGAAACAGCCTGAAGAATACAATCTTAATTTGCCTGTATGTGACCCAAGGGTAAACCCCAGTGATAGGTACTATCTTATGCCTATAATTACACCAGCATACCCACAACAGAACTCCATGTACAATGTACAATCCAACATAGATTGTCACGGTTGAGGAATTTAAACAAGGTCTTGCTACCACATATGAAATTTTGCTGAGTAAGTCAGAGTGGCCCAAACTTTTTGAAGCTCCAAACTTCTTTCAAAAGTGGAAGCATTGTATTGTACTTCTAGCAAGTGCACCAACAAAAAAACAGTGCCTAGAATGGGTAGGTTTGGTGGAATAAAAAAATCCACATCCTGGTTGGAAGCTTAGAGAAGAATGATTTTTTTACCCTGGCCCAGTTATTACCCCCCCCCCCCCCAGTTATTTCCAGCACCCAAAGAAAATCCTGACAAGGAAGAATTTTGAATGATTTGAGTGATTGGGTTAGTGTTTAAAAAAACAACTTTGAAAATCTCAGTGTTGATCTCACCTATGATATTCCATCTTTTACTGATTGAGTTTATAGGCAAGCAATAAACAGCAAGATGTTTGAGGTGGATATGAAATTTTTTTTTTGGTATTCTTTTTTTTAAACTTTTATTTAATGAATATAAATTTCCAAAGTACGACTTATGGATTACAATGGCTTCCCCCCCATACCGTCCCTCCCACCCACAACCCTCCCCTTTCCCACTCCCTCTCCCCTTCCATTCACATCAAGATTCATTTTTGATTATCTTAATATACAGAAGATCAGCTTAGTATACATCAAGTATGGATTTCAACAGTTTGCTCCCACACAGAAACATAAAGTGAAAAATAATAGATGATTTTTTTTAAATGATGATGAAATCAGAGCAGACCTATTGTCATGTTTAATCCCAGTGAGAGTCAAGTTGGGAATTGATAGTTTCTTTTCTTTTTTTTTTTTTTTTACAGAGGATCAGTTTAGTGTGCATTAAGTAAGGATTTCAACAGTTTGCACCCCCATAGAAACACAAAGTGAAATATATTGTTTGAGTACTCGTTATAGCATTAAATCTCAATGTACAGCACATTAAGGATAGAGATCCTACATGAGGAGTAAGTGCACAGTGACTCCTGTTGTTGACTTTACCAATTGACACTCCTGTCTATGGCATCAGTAATCTCCCTATGCTCCAGTCATGAGTTTCCAAGGCTATGGAAGCCCTCTGAGTTCTCCAACTCTTATCTTGTTTAGACAAGGTCATAGTCAAAGTGGAGGTTCTCTCCTCCCTTCAGAGAAAGGTACCTCCTTCTTTGATGACCTGTTCTTTCCACTGGGATCTCACTCGCAGAGATCTTTTGCCAGAGTGTCTTGGCTTTCCATGCCTGAAATACTCTCATGAGCTTTTCAGCCAGATCCGAATGCCTTTAGGGCTGATTCTGAGGCCAGAGTGCTATTTAGGACATCTGCCATTCTATGAGTCTGCTGAGTATCTCACTTCCCATGTTGGATCACTCTCCCCTTTATTTACTCCATTGGTTAGCGTTAGCAGGTACTAGACTTGTCTATGTGCTCCCTTTGACTCCCAGTCCCTCCACCATGACCAACTGTGAACTGAAACTGATCACCTGGAACAGTGAGATGGCATTGGTACATGCCACCTCGATGGGATTGAATTGGAATCCCCTGGTATGCTTCCAACTCCACCACTTGGGGCAAGTCAGCCTGAGCATGTCCCAAATTATACATCTCTTCCCTCTCCCATTCCCACTCCCAGGTTCAACAGGGATCACATTTCAGTTAATTTTCAACACTTAAGAATAACTGTGTATTAATTACAGAATTAAACCAGTCATATTAAGTAGAACAGATAAAAAAACTACTAAGAGGGATAATGTATTAAGTTGTTCATTAACAGTCAGGGCTATGCTGATCAAGCCACCGTTTCCCATAGTGTCCACCTCACTCCAACAGGTTTCCCTCTGAGGTGGATATGAAATTGCTGCAATGCATGTAAAAAGAAAGCAGCTCCATCAGCTGCCACCTAATCATGTGCTTCAGATAAAGAAAAGGCATTCAGCAGAAGGTGTCAAGGTGACAGCTCTAAATGACAGCAGCCTCGACTTCTCTAGACTTCTCTATGAACAGTGATAACAGCACGTCTGTGCCTTCTCCCACTAGTGCTATGAAGATCAGTCCATTGACAGTTCGGGCAGCTCTCAGGGCAGAAACAGTCCTGCTCCAGCTGTGACAGCAGCCGCTGTGACCAACAGACAGCCTACTGAAGTTTCTGTGCCATAAATAAATTCCAGTGAAAGCTCAGGGTGTACATCAAGTGAAAGCGTTCCTCAAACTGTCACACAACCAGCCATTTCTCCAGCACCAAAGCCTACAGTCTTCAGAGTTGCTTCTTCAATACGGCTGGTAAACTCACCACCTAGACTTTTAGGAAATGCAACAAAAGTACGTAATCCTATAGCAGAGTCAAGAGGACATCTATAAGGAAGAGAACCCTAAGAAAACCAAAATAGAAGAGGGTGAAACAAGTGAAGATGCTAACTGTCTTGCTTTGAGTGGACATGATAAAACTGTAGCAAAGGAACAACTTGATACAGAGACAAGTGCATCTCAGTTGGAAACTATTCAGACAGCAGCTTCTCTGTTGGCCTCTCAGAACACATCCAGTGCAGACTTTTCAGATATCCCTGCTCTCCCTGCAAATCCTATTCCTGTTATCAAGAATTCAATAAACTGAGATTGAATCAGTAAAAACAGCTTCAGAGGGTCCATAAACAATATCTGTGAACTCAACCTGTTTTCTTCAAATGCTAAAAAAGGAGAATGATGGGTACAAGACTAGACATGACTGAAAATGGATTCAGGTTTTTTTTGGTGACCTCCCTTACTGGGCTAATCAGCACTTGATCAGAAGTCCAGGTGAGTATGTAAAGCCAGAAGTACTATTATTGTTGTGTTAGCAACAGTTGCATTAACTATTTCAAAAATTACTGCCTTTAAAAAAAAACACCTCATACTATATTTGTATGCATATTGACATCTGAATTGAGTTTATGTTTGATGCATTGTTTGGAAAATTTGCAATGCAACCTGGCATAAGAATTGCTGATTCTGATGATGCACTTTTATGTATTTTTTTATTAGACACTAGAACTAATTTTAGATTCTCAGCTTGATGGATTCCTTTTTTTCCTGAAGAATCTCCTTTGCCATTAGCTTCCAGTTGGATACTAGTGTGCGGTGGTGTGCCATCACACTTCAGAGAGAGGATGTGAGCAGGTCTAGCTTCGTCTCTCTAAGAGGTAGCTGTACCCCAGAAGGTGAAATGGCAACTCTAGGGTTTACATTTGACATTGAAACAATAATTAATACATACTTGGTTTTGATGGGGTTGTGATTAAGAAATGATATACTGGTTTTATTTATAGAATTGTTTTATAGTGAATACAAATCAACAAACAGCAAGTATTTTTCTTCAAGCTTATCGAAGTTCTGTATTCTTTTGCCTTCAATCTGTTTTATTCAAAACAAAAACAAGAAAATTTTCTTATACTCCTTATCTCTTTTTCTTATTTTCCTTTTGCACAAGGTAGGAATTACTTCATAGAAAAAAATTGCCAGTATTTTTTTTTAATCCATGATGTGAAACCAGTAAGATGCTGTAGCTATATGACAGAGAACATTTTGGTCCCATGGCTGAAACCTTTAGAGTGAGTAAAAATAATGCCTGTGAAACATGATATCTATCTTGGATGGTCATTTGATTTCTAAATAAAGAAAAATTTTGTACACTCCTGTCTATAGTAAATTGACTTTCAATTTTAAACATGTAGGCAAAAAGGCATTTTCTCCAAGATTTTTAAACTGACTTTTATTTTTAATTGTTTACCAAAATTTGTCGGTGCATTTTACATACAGAAACATTTTAAAAATCATTTCTAGCAAGTACTTGACATCTAGTCAGCTTTCCTTTTATATTTTTTTAGTCTATCAAAAGATTAGGAATTCCTATCTTTAAAGAAAACAATTTCCATGATTAGGCAGAAGATCTGTCTTTACAAAGTGTGAGCACTTAAACTTAATCTTTAACTGGACAAAGCAAACCTGATGAGCATGCTTTATGAATCTTCCATTGTGCTCCATTCTATCAAATGTGTGTTTTTTCATGTTAAATTGCAATTAATTAAACTCTTCCCTTAACCTTCTAAATTAATTTTCCAAAGCTGAGTGTAGTCTTTTCCTCCTTAGGCTATACATTAATTGAAGCTTTCTTTTCAATATGACTTTATGTCTAGTATATAATATTTCTGCTTCCTACCTCTTTGATCTGCACAGTTCCCTTGCCTTTTCTTCCACCACCTACAGAAAAAAGATGGTCATCCTAACAGGTGAAGTGTACAAGGTATCTGTGGGTTTTGTGTAGCTTTACAATTAGATTGAAATTGCCAGGTGCAGATTTAGTCTCGTCATTTTGTTTACACATTGGGGAAAAAATTCAGTTTATTAACATTTCATATAACTGCATCCAAGTTTTGCCAAGCTGGAAACTTGGACATTTTCTCTGTAGTGACTTTTTAATTCTAGTTTTCATAACCTGGAGATCAGACGGTTGCTTTCGCATGATGTATGTAGTGTCTCATGATTGGGTTTGCTTTGTTTTATAGTATCTGAACTCCTTGTATTTCTCAAGAGATATTTTCTAAACAGATGATGTATTTCTCCATTGAAAACACAATTAAAAAACAGATAAAGAATACTACAGAAGATTTCACAGGAAGATGGAGGTGTGAGTAGAGGATAAATCCAACTGAAGATTGAGATATTCCAGAGGTGAAAGACATAGCAGGAGGATGGCAAACTGAAAACCTAGGTATTTAGGTCAGAGGACAATATAGTAACATAGGATCCTGCTAAATCGCTTAGAAAAAAAGATTGTAGATTAAGAATAACTTCACTCCTGATCCCCTTTTTCTGCCCTCATCCCCAAGCCTTGACAAAATAATTCCATTTTGTCAGATTTGTTGATATAATTAGCAAACAAAAAAGTATAGTCATCTTGCTGTCCACTAACTCCCCAGAACTTCTCATTCTGCATAACTGAAACTTTTTTACCTTTGACTAAAATCTCCCCATCTCCTCTATTGCCTATCCTCCTTCTTATTTGCTTTGATGTTTGAATTGTTTTAGATTCCACAAGTAAGTGACATCACATAATATTTATCTTTCTGTATCTGGCTTAATCTCTGTTGTCACAATGGCAAGATTTTCTTCTTTTCTTGACTGAATAATATTCTGTTGTATGTGCATATACATGATACATATAAAAATAAAAATAATATTTATACAAATATACAGGAAGTATTTTTTGCCATTCATTCACTGATAGACACTTATGTTGATTCCACATATTTACTATTCTGAATAGTGCTACAATGAACATGTAAGTACAAAAAGCTGGATATTTTCAAGCAAGAAAATGAAGCTGGGCCTTTATTTACACAAATACACAAAAAATGACTCAATATAGATTGAGACTTAAATGTAATATCTAAAATTGTAAAATTCCTAGAAGAAAATAAAAAGGAAATTCCTTGGTGTTGATCCTAGAGATGATTTTTTAGATATGACCACAATATCACAGATAACAAAAGCCAAAGAAGTAGAACTATATCAAAGTAAAAATATTCTGCAAAAGCAAAGAATTAACAAACTGAAAAGGCAACCTATGAAATAGGAGAAACTATTTGCTTATCATATATCTGATAAGGAGTAAATATTAAACAAATATAAGGAATATATTCACATTAGTAGTATAAATCAATGGGTTAGATTAAAATATGGGCTCCCTTGGGCAGTTGATTCACCTTGGCAGAGAGGCAGCAAATCTGTGGTCATGCCAGCCAACATGATCATACCCATCCCCTCTGCCAAGAATGTAGGAGAACTACCACACCCAACATGTGTGTCACTCGGAGTCTTCCCCCACCCATGAGCACTGGCCAAATCTCCATGTCCCCACCTAGCACACACCTCTAGATATCCATGGAAGAAGCAGGCACTCCAGATAGAGATATATTTAAAAGATAAAAGTGTTCAGAGGTGGGGAAAACTAACAAGCATTTCAATAAATGCCTAACAAATTAGAAATATAAGAAACAGGAACAAGGAAGACAATATGGCTACCCAAAAGGAAGATAATAGCACTTCAATAATAGAATGTGAAGAAAAAGAGATTGGTGAAATATCTGAAAAGGAATTCAAACAATGACCATAAGCAAATACATGAGGTCAAGAAATCTATACCATGACATACATGAGAAATTCTGCTGGGTACAGAGATATTGAAGAGTACTCAAATTGAAAGAAATGAAGAATTCAATGTCAGATAAAAATAAGGTGGAAAGCCTTAACAACAGACTCAGTGGGGCAGAAGAAAGAATACCTGAGCTAGAAGAAAATCCTTGGAAATATCTGAGACAGAAAAAAAGAAGAGAAAAAATTTGAAAAATTAAAGCAGTGTTCATGATTTGTGGGATACTTATCAATTGACCAAACATATATACCTTAGGATTTCCTGAAGGTGTGGAAAGAGAGAACAGGTTAGAAGAACTATTCAGTGAAATAATAGCAGAAAACTCCCCTAATTTGGAGAAAGAAAGGTATGTGCAAGTATGAGAAGCACATAAAACTCTCAATACACATGATCAGAAAAGATCTTAACCACAAAACATAAAACTTTCAAAAAAGCAAAACATAAAGAAAATATCCTAAAGTTTTACCTCACCCCAGTTAGAATGACTATCACCCAAAAGTTAAAAAAAAATAAAATAAAAATGATGGGGAGGATGTGGGAAAAAAGTAATTCAATACAATTTTTGTGGGAATGTAAACTAGTAAAACCATTATGAAAGACAGTATGGAGATTCTTCAGAAATCTCAAAATAGATCTGCTATTTAACCCAGTCATTCCCCTATTGGGAATTTACTCAAAGGAAATCAAATCAGCATATAAAAGAGTAATGTGGTTAAAGTTTTCCACTGTATTTTTAATTTGATAAAAGATCAAATTCAAATGGCCAACAGACACATGCAAAAAAATGCTGAGGATCACCAGCCATCAGGGAAATGCAAATCAAAACCACAATGAGGTTTTAGTTCACCCCAGTTAGAATGGCTCTCATACCAAAAAAAAAAAAAAAAAAAAAAACACACACCAAAAAAACTATAAATGCTGGTGAGGATGTGGGAAAAAGATACCCACCCTAATCCGCAGTTGGTGATAATGTAAACTAGTACAGCCATTGTAGAAGACAGTATGGAGATTTCTCAGACAGCTAAAAATAGATCAAAGATATTACCCAGCCATCCCACTCCGGTGAGTTTACCCAAATGAAATGAAATAAGCAAATGAAAGAATTATCTGTTCCCCTATGTTAATGTAGCTCAATTCACAATACCTAAGATATGGAATCAGCCCAGATGCCCATCAACCGATGACTGGATAAAGAAAATGTGGTATATATACGTTATGGTATACTATTCAGCCATAAAACAGAATGAAATCCTATCTTTCACAAAAAATAGACTCAATTGGAAACCATTATACTCAGTGAAATAAGCTAGTCCCCAAAAGACAAATATCATATATTTCCCTGTTCTGTGTTAGCTAATTGAGTACAAACAAGTAACAAATATGGATGGAGTTGATATATTGATAATTGATTATAGCCTTTGTCTCTACTGTTGAAGAACAGTGTTTTTTTCTTTTTACTATTTGTTCAATTGTTTATGTAGTGGAGGATTAATCTTATGATTATAAAATGAACTAAAAGTATGTCATTATAAAAATTAAAAGAATAAGAAAGGAAAGAGGAGAGAGGGTGGGAGTGTGGGCAGGAGGGAGGGTAGGGTGGGAAGTATCATTGTGCTCCTAAATCTGTATATATGAAATACATGAAATTTGTTTGCCTGAAAAAAAAAAAAGAAATTGACTAACAATACCAAAAAAAAAAAGTTTTGCTTAGGCCATAATTGTCTGCAATCAGTTACTCACCCCTCCTCTCTTGCAGAAATGAAGATAGCCAGCCAAGACCTCCAGATACCAGTTATACTTTATGCACTTTATCACCTCTTATGAACTTATTGAAGTTTCTTTTCTACTTGGTAATCAATTTCAATATCTGAAATTTCCTTGAATTAATTTCTTTTTAAAACTTTTAGAGCTATGAAATTCCTGTGATGCTCCTTTAGTTTCTCCAAGATACTGCTAAATTTTGGACATGTGCTGTAGTATGGACCATTCACCTAAATACCATATTTGAATTTCACTCAGCAAAGGTGTGATAAGTAGGAAGTAATTAACATCTCAATCAGTTGAAAAAAAAAGGTGTGACTACAGATCTTAACACAGAGAATATATGTTTATTTTTGCTTAAAGTTTCAATCTTTTTACATAGGTTTATTTGTTTATTTTATGGCCAGAATGGCAGAGAGAGGGGGAGGGAGATAATTCTTCCACCCAGTGGTTTACTTCCCAAATAGCCTCAATGGCTGGTACTCTGCCAGGCAGAAACCAAGAGCCTGAAACTCCATCTGAGTCTCCCAGGTGGTTGGCAGGGACCCACGTACTTGGCTCATTGTCCACTTCTTTCCCAGGGGAATTAACAGTAAACTGGATCAGAAATGAAACAGCCAGGGCTTAAACAGTCACTCCAATACCCAGCATTGCTAGTGGTAACACCTGCTGTGCTATAATGCCAAACCCCAAAAAACTCATTTTTATCAGGGAAAACACATTTTTTCTAGTTGATAAACACCCCCAAGAGTTATGTGTATCCCTGTGTTAATAACAGCTCAATTAACAATAGCTAAGATATGTGATCAACCCAAATGCCCATCAACTTATGACTTGATAAAGAAACTGTGGTATATATACATGCTGGAATACTACTCAGCCATAAAAAGAATGAGGTCCTGTCTTTCACAACAAAATGGATGCAGTTGGAGACTACTAAGCTTAATGAAATAAGCCAGTACCTAAAGGACAAATATGTTTTCCCTAATTTGTGGTAACTACTATACTGAGTAAAAAAAAATGTAATGTATATGAGTGAAACTGATATTTTGAGATTTGATCATTTTTTGTAGCCCTTGTCTGTACTCTTGAGGAACAGTGGCTTTTATACTTATAAACTGTTTAATTATGTCGTGGAGGGTTAAGCTTATGATTACAAAGAAAATTGGAATCAGGTCATTGTAAAAATTAAGAGAGAAATACTAGAAAGAGGATGTAGGGTGGAATTGAGTGAGGGAGTGCAGGAAGGTACCATGGGAAGCATTATGCTCTTAAAATTGTATATTTGAGAGGCTGGCCTTGTGGCATAGTAGGCTAAGCCTCTTCTGCCTGTGGTGCTGGCATCCTATATGGCCGCTGATTCATGTCCCAGCTATTCTTATGATCCAGCTCTCTGCTATGGCCTGGGAAAACAGTAGAAGATGGCCCAAGTGTGTGGGTCCCTCATGCATGAAGGAGATCTGGTTACTGGCTTTGCATTGGCCCAGCTCCAGCCTGGGCAACCATTTGGGGAGTGAACCATCAGATGTAAAACCTTTCTTTCTGTCTCTCCATCTCTGTCTGTAACTCTACTTCTCAAATAAAGCAATCTTAAAAAAAGAACTATATATATGAAATACATGAAATGTGTTCCCTTTATATACACAAACTGTATATGTAAAATACATGAAATTTGTTCCCTTTATATATAAAAAGTAAAGAAATAAAAAGTTATTCCTAAGTATATTATTTTTGATGCTAATGTAAATGAGGTTATTTTATTGATTTATTTTTAAATAGTTGATAGTGTGTAGAAATACAACTGATTTTTATATCTTGAATTTGTATCCTGCAACTTTACTGAATTCGCATATTAGTTCCAATAGTTTTTTGATGGAATATGCAGTGTTTTCTACTTGTAAGATCATGTCACCTATAAACAGAATAATTTTACTTTTCCAATCTTGGGTGCTTTCAATTTTTTTTTCTCTTGCCTACTTGTTCTGGCTGGGATTTCTAGCACTAAATTGAGTAGAAGTGATGAGCATGAATGTCCTTGTTTTGTTTTTGATCTGAAAACTTTTCAGCTAAGTATGATTTGTTTTCTATTTCAGATGTTCTTTCTTTTGCCTCACTGAGTCTGTTGTTAAGGTTTTACACTGCATTTTTAATTTGACATATTGAATTCTTCATTTCCAATTTTTCAGTTTGATTTCTCAATATCTCTGTCTCTAAACAGAATTTCTCATCAATATAATGTATGGATTTCTTTTTTCTTATTTTTTTAAAAAATTATTTGTTTATTTGAAGTGAAGAGTTACAGAGAAGGAGGGAGGGAGACAGGGAGGGAGAGGGAGAGAGGGAGAGTGGGAGAGAGGGAAAGAGAGAAAGTTCTCTGTATACTGGTTCACTCTCCAAATGGCCACAACAGCTGGTGCTGGGCCAATCTGAAGCCAGGAGCCAGGAGCTTCTTATGGGTCTCCTACATGGGTGCAGGGGTCCAAGCTCTTAGGCCATCCTCTGCTGCTTTCCTAGGCACATTAGCAGAAAGCTGGGTCATATGTGGAGCAGCTGGGACTCAAAGAAAATAACACAAGTATTTGCTTCCCTGAATTTTTGAGTAATCTTATGATAATTCTTTTGAATTACTTTTCAGGCATTTAATTGCTCTTTTCATCTTCACATTCTAATATTGAAGTGTTGTGTTCATCTTTTGGAGTAATAGTCTTCCTTGTTCATATTTCTTGTATTCTACATTTATTTTTAGGCATTTGTAGAAACACTTCTTGATTTTCTTTGAGGGCTTGTATCTTTGAAATATGCCTCTATGACTTAGTGGCGTGTCTGCTCCTTCAGTGAATATCCAGAGGCGTGTGCTGCATTGGGCAAGGGGGCTCCAGCCAGTGCTTGAGTGTCAAGAAAGAATACAGAGTGACATCCTGTGACAGATCTCTTCTATCAGCAGCAGGTGGAAGTATGATCAATCTGTATGAGCATGGCCTTATACCCTCTCAGATAAGGTGAACCAACTGTGTAAGATGAGCCACCAGGGACTACATATCCCACCCATGCATGCACAAAGGATCTGAGCTTTCCTCAGTAAGAGTGCAGAACCCTATGCAGTGTATCACTCTAGGCACTCAGGGGGCTCTGAGCCTCTGAAGCCAGACACAGTGATTGCCCAGAGACCCATCCATACCCCATGCCTTATTGTGCAGTCACAGACTTCCCAAAGTCATACTGCACAGGGCTTCCACAGTCACAGGGAGCAGGAGATTCACTCTTAGACTTGTAAGACTCCCCCATAACCAGAGAGAACCAAGGCATTTCTAGAGCCAGTTGCCTGCCTGATAAAAGTTGGCTGGTGATCTGCCTTGGAAGGTAGAGTCTGTATGCCTTGATAGAGTGAGGGCAAGGGAGCACTTCACATGCCTAAGAGGATGCTCCATCCCCCACCAACCCTTGGGACACAAAGTCAATAGCAATTGGATTTATCCCTGCTATAAAATCCCCTAGTCATGGGGCCAGTGCTGTAGTATAGCAGCTTAACCTCACGGCCTGCAACACTGGCATCTGATTTGGGTGTTGGTTGGAGTCCTGGCTGTTTCCCTGTTCCAGCTCACTGATAATGCACACAGGAAAGTAACAGAAGATGGCCCAAGTCCCTGGGCTCCTGCCCCCAGCTGGGAGACCCAGAAGAAGCTTCTGGCTCCAGGGTTTGGCCTGGCCCAACCCATCACTGAAGCCATTTGGGAAGTGAGCCAACAGATGGAAGATTCATTCTCTCTTTCTCTCTCTCTCTAACTCTGCCTTTCAAATAAATAAATAAATCTTAAAAAAATAAAAAACCCTCCCAGCCATATGCCAGCCATAGCAGTCTCTACTAGCCTTATTAAGATGGAGCTTCAAGGCTGGCACTGTGGGGCAGCAGATTAAAGCCTGGCCTGAAGTGCTGGCATCCCATATGGGCGCCAGTTCTAGTCCTGGCTGCTCCTCTTCCAATCCAGTTCTTTGCTATGTGGCCTGGGAAAGCAGTAGAAGGCGGCCCAAGTCCTTGGACCCCTGTACCTGCATGGGAGACCCATAAAAAGCTCCTGGCTGCTGGTGAGAATGTAGGGGGAAAAGGATAGTGTTTTTTTTTCCTTCATACTATTTGTTGAACTCTTTACTTCATGTAGCATTAATCTTATGTGTACAAAGTTAACTGAATATAAATTTTCATAAAAAACAAGAATGGGAATAGGATAGAGAGGAGAAAGAAAGGTGAGAGTGTGAACAGGAGGGAGGGTGGGGGTAAAGTATCACTTTGTTCCTGAATCTGTACATATGAAGTACATGAAATTTATACACCTTAAAAAAGGGGGGTGGTGGTGCTGTGTCATAGCAGCACCAAAAAGAACAAAACAAAAGAAAGAACATCTGAAATAGAAAACAAATCATACTTAGCTGAAAAGTTTTCAGATCAAAAACAAAACAAGGACATTCATGCTCATCACTTCTACTCAATTTAGTGCTAGAAATCCCAGACAGAACAAGTAGGCAAGAGAAAAAAAAATTGAAAGCACCCAAGATTGGAAAAGTAAAATTATTCTGTTTATAGGTGACATGATCTTACAAGTAGAAAACACTGCATATTCCATCAAAAAACTATTGGAACTAATATGCGAATTCAGTAAAGTTGCAGGATACAAATTCAAAGCCACTACCTGCACTGTCAGCATCCCACATGGGTTCTGGTTTAAGCCTCAGCTATTCCACTTCTGACCCAGCTCCCTGTTAATGTGTCTGTAAAAGTAGTAGAAGATGGTCCAAGGTCATGGGCTCCCCCACATCTATGTGGGAGACCTGGAAGAAGCTCCTGGCTCATGGCTTTGGATCAGCCCAGCTCTGCCTGTTGCAGACATTTGGGGAGTGAACCAGCAGGTGGAAGATCTTTCTTTCTTTCTCTGTCTCTCTCCCTCTCTGTCTCTCTATCTCTCTCTCTGTAACTCTGCCTTTCAAATAAATAAATAAATCTTACAAAAGAAAAAAACTAGAGAAGAAATAAACTTGAAATGTAAAAAACAATACAAATGATCAGTGAAATGAAGAGCTAGTTTTTTCAAAAATAAAATTGATACACCCATTGGCCCAACTAATCAAAGAAAACCAAAAAAGACCTAAATTAATAAAATCAGAGATGGAAAAGGAGATATAACAACAGATCCACAGAACTAAAAAGAATCATCAAAATTACTACAAAGAGCTATATTCCAACAAACTGGAAAACCTAGATATGTTATCCAATGGATAGATTCCTGGACTCATACAGTCTACCAAAATTGTGTAATGAAGACATAGAAAACCTAAATAGACCAATAATCAAGATGAAGAGAAAATCAGCAATAAAGACCTTCCCAATAGAGGAAAACGAGGACCTGATAACTTCACTGCTGAATTCTAATAACTGTATGAATAGCTAATTTCAATTCTTCTCAAACTATTCAAAACAACTGAAAGGGAGGGAATCCCCCTCCAAACTTTTTCTATGAGGTCAGCATCTCCTTAATTGCAAAACCATAAAAAGGTGTAACAAAGAAAGGGAACTATACATCTATACCCCTGATGAACATAGAGGCAAATATCCTCAATGAAATAATAGCTAATCAAATCTGACAATTCATCAGAGAGATTATTCACCTTAGTGGAATCTATTCCCGTATTCCGGGATAGTTCAACATACTCAACAATAAAAAAAAAATAATTACCTCAATAGATGCAGAAAAAGCATTTTATTAAACACAACATTCCTTCTTGATGAAAAAACCTCAAGCTAACTGGCTGTAGACAAAACATACCTTAACACAATCAAGGCAATATATGACAAACCCACAGCCAAAATCATATTGAATAGGGAAAACCTGGAAACATTCCCCCTAAGATCTGGAACCAGACAAGGATGCTCAGTCTCTCCATTACTATTCAATAGTTCTGGAAGTTTTAGCCACACTCATAAGGCAAGAAAAAGAAATCAAAGGGATACAAATAATAAAGGAGGAAGTCAAATTATCCCTGATTGCAGATGATATGATCCTATATATTGGGGAACCAAAAGACTCCATAAGAGATTATTAGAACTTACAGTTTTGCAAAGTTGCAAGATGTACAATCAACACTCAAAAAATCAATAGACCTTGTATAAATAAAAAATACCATGGCTGAGAAAGAACTTGTAAGTTCAGTCCCATTTGCAATAGTCACAAAAAATTTAAATATCTTGGGGTAAATTTAATGAAGGATGTGAAAAGTCTCTACAATGAAAATTACAAGGAGAATCCAAGATGGCTGAACAGTGAAAAGACATCTGGATTTTGACCAGGGGAAGATAACAGAAGATAGTGGAGGAAATGGATTCTCAAGGGAGAGTTTCGCAGTGGAAATTCTATGGAAATAAGAGGGACACTATGTTGCAGCATGGGAAGTAAAGATGCACAGCAGTGAGTGGGGATATCATGCTTCCCACAGCTAGGGACTGGGACTGGGGGAAATGCCACCTTCTGAGAGCAAGATGAGAGCAGACTGCAGAATCCTGTGCCACAGGTGCTATTGCTTGAAGAAGAACCTTATAGACAACATTGATTTTAAGTCCATCCTGGAGCCCTAGCTGGGTGGCAAGGTGACCACCTAATCCAATGAAGGAAAAGCACATTTCTTTCTTCCCATCCCCCACACTGGCTGTCCAGTGACCAGTAGGGAGACTGAGACATCTTAATGTCAGTGGAGCCTGCAGCAGCTTTCTCTTGCACAATCAAGGCATTTTCAAGAAGGAAAAATCTGCACTCCCCACTGACTGTGAATCTGGCTAGGAGGTTTGGCAGTGAGCTGACACCCGCTTAGGACTGTGAAGTGCTCCCATCCCCTCAACCTATCACAGGTTACAGGGCTCAAACTCCCAAGGCAAAGCAACCACAGGCAGCAGGCTCTGGGAATGGCTCTGCTGTCTCTGTGGATAGGGCAGGTTCAAGAAGCTGAGAGTAGATTCTCTGCACTCCATGACCATGGGAGTCTTGTGCACGGTGACTGTGTTGATTCTGTGATTGTACAATAGGGCATGGGGTATAGCTAGGTCTATGGGCAATCACTGTGTCTGGCTTCTGAGACTCAGAACTTCACAAATGCCTAGGTTGGGTCACTGTACAGGGTTCTGTGTTCACACTATGGACTGTACAGACTCTTTGTGTAGTACAAGTGCCCGAATGAGGGGTTATACCCACTGTGGGCTAACTTTGGGCACTGATCACTTTGAAGAGTCAAAGTGTGGTTGTGATTAGCTAACAAGCATTATCATAACCTCTTTCATGATGACAATAGAAGATACCTAACACATCAAATTTAGGGGTGTGTCGCTCCCCCTCTTCGTGGAGGAGCAACACAGGACCCTGCGCTGTTCTTTCGTCTGCTCGGCCCTCCCCGGGTTTGCTGCTGGTTCTTCCCGGGTTGGCTACTATCCCTTCCACCTCCGTGGAAGGGCAGTTCCCCCTGGCCACATTCCCCACTTCCGCAGGGGAGCGGCACACCGCCGGCCGGCTCTTCTCGGGGGCTGCACAGGTGTTCCTTCAGCTAGATGTTCCCCATAGATGTTCCTGGTGCATGCCGTCTCTCTCCTCCTTTATAGTCCTCCTCTGCCAATCCTAACTCGGCTGCCCACACGCCGAGTACGCTGCTCTCCAATCAGGAGCAAGTCCTACAGTTTATTGGTTGAACTGGAGGCAGCTGTGTAAAGGCTGTTTGCTTCTCTCCCAGCGCCATATTGTGGGAGAGCAGATGCATAGAATAAGTCCTAATTCCAGTAACTCAGTCCAGTCCGGATTGCTCCCCACAGATCCCCCTTTCTTTTTATTTTTTGGCGTTGATACGCGCCTGTCTTCGGTGTCCCACGGCACACACTCTGCTCTACTTGCTAGAGTTGCCACAGGCTCTTACAAGTCCTATCAATCAGGCAAACCGAATCCGGGTCCTCTCTTCGCCATGTTGTGAGGAGGTTTTTAGGCGCTGATGCGTGCCTGTGTTCGGTGCCCTGCAGCGCATGCTCTGCTCTGCTAGAACTGCCTGCAGGTGTTTACAAAACCTATCAGGCAAACCGAATCCAAGCCTTCTCATTGCCGTATTGTGGGGGAGACTTATTAGTGTTGGTTTGTGCCTATCTTCGGTGACCTGCAGCTCATACTCTGGTCGAGCTTTGCTGGCGCTTACCGCCTTAAATCAGGCAGACCGAATCCAAGCCTCCTAATTGTTGCATTGTGGGGAAGCTTTACTGATGTTAATTCGTGCCTGTCTTCGGTGACCTGCGGCTAGCCGCCCAGGTGCTCATCGCCTCACTAATCGGGCAGACCGAATCCAAGCCTTCTAATTGGCATGTTGAGGGGAGGCCTTATTTTTCTCTATTTCTCTATCTCCGGGCATTCCTACCTCTCCCATTTCACTTCTATCTTCCAGCATTCCCATTTCTCTTTTACTTCACTTCCAAACTTCTGTTTCTCTTATCCCCGCAGCTTCCCGGCACCTCGCCGCTTCAGCCCGCGCGCCTCTCTCATCTGCGCAGCTTCCCGGCTTTGCGCGGCTCGGCTTCGCGCGCTCCGCGGTCTCCACGCTTAACCCTTTCGCGTCTGAACCACGGCCTACGCCAGCGTTCCCTATCTATTCACGCCCCGTGCTCTCTCTGCACGCGGCGGCTTCCGCGAGTAACACAGCGTAGCTTGCGTCTCCACCACTAGCATTCAATCCAAGTTCCCCGGGCTAGCCTGGCGAATTCAACCCAGCGTACGTCTCCGCCCCACGGTTTGGCTTCCCGTCCTTTGCTCCCCGGGCTAATCAGACGGATCCCAATCTGGCTTACGTCTCAGCTTCTGGTTTCAACTTTTCGCCCCCTATTCCCGGGCTAACTTGAGAATCCCAAAGTGGCTTTCGTGTCCGCCTTGGCCTGCCCCCCACGGCTTCAATTTCCCTAACATTTTTCTCTACCCGGTATGTTTCCCTAAGTTTTCTTCCAACAATATTCCTCCCTCATTTCTCCTGGCCTCTCCCCACAGTCCGCGTCCGAGTCTGTTTGTTCTAGCTTTCACTTTCGCTTTCGACCTTAGAGATTTCTCCCAGCTTCCCCCCGTAGTCCGTATCTGAGTCTATGCCTAGGCTTTCAATAGCTTCTTCCGGCTCCTTTTTCGTCCGGCTTTTCCCTAGGCTGTTTGCTAGTTTCTCTCTCCGATATTTTCCCAATTCTTCCCGTTTCTTCCCTCCTAAGTTTGCTATCCGTCCCAGGTTTCCTATCCAAGCTAGGTTTCCTATCCGAGTCACGGCACCATTATGTCGCTCCCCCTCTTCGTGGAGGAGCAACACAGGACCCTGCGCTGTTCTTTCGTCTGCTCGGCCCTCCCCGGGTTTGCTGCTGGTTCTTCCCGGGTTGGCTACTATCCCTTCCACCTCCGTGGAAGGGCAGTTCCCCCTGGCCACATTCCCCACTTCCGCAGGGGAGCGGCACACCGCCGGCCGGCTCTTCTCGGGGGCTGCACAGGTGTTCCTTCAGCTAGATGTTCCCCATAGATGTTCCTGGTGCATGCCGTCTCTCTCCTCCTTTATAGTCCTCCTCTGCCAATCCTAACTCGGCTGCCCACACGCCGAGTACGCTGCTCTCCAATCAGGAGCAAGTCCTACAGTTTATTGGTTGAACTGGAGGCAGCTGTGTAGAAGCTGTTTTCTTCTCTCCCAGCGCCATATTGTGGGAGAGCAGATGCATAGAATAAGTCCTAATTCCAGTAACTCAGTCCAGTCCGGATTGCTCCCCACAGGGGTGTCACCCTGGATTCTTGCCCACCCATGAAGACTGACCAGAGCTCCCTGGCCCCACTCAGCATACACATCTAGATATCCACTGAAGAAGCAACTGCTACATTAAACCATAGAGGCATAATTCAAAGACAAAACCCATCAGAGAAGAAAACCAACAGATGTTTCCACAAGTGCCTAAAAATAAATGCAGAAATATAAGAAACAAGAATAAAACAACATGACTCCCTAAAAGTAACACAGCAACCCTTTAATCTTAGAATGTGAAGATGAAGAGATTGATGAAATATCTGAAAAGGAATTCAAAAGAATGATCACAAAATTACCCAGAAACATAGAGAAACAAATTCATGAGACAAAGGAATTAATACATAATATGGATGATATTTTTTTGCTGAGACATTGAGATACTGAAGTGAACTGAAACCGAAATATTTGAAGAATTCAATATGTCAAATAGAAAATACAGTGGAAAACCTCAAGAACATACTTGGTGAGACAGAAGAAAGAATATCTGTCGTGCTAGAAGATAAATCCTTGGAAATAGCTCAGACAAAAAAAAGCAGAAATTAGAAAAACTGAAAATAGTATACTACATTTCTGGGATATTATTACGTGACCAAACATACATGTCTTAGGAGTTTCTGAAGACATGGAAAAAGAAAGTGGATTAGAAGGCCTATGTAGTGAAGTAATAGTAGAAAACTTCCCTAATTTGGATAAATAAAAAGCTACCCAAGTACAGGAAGGTCATAGAACATCCTAATGGCAAGATCAGGGAAGATCTTCATAATGACACATTGTACTCAAACTTTCAACAGTAAAACGGAAAGAAAAGGTTCTAAAATGTGCACAAGAAAAAAGCTAGATTACATTCAGACGAACCCCCGTTATGCTAACAACTGATTTCTCATCAGAAACTCTATAGACTAGGAGAGAATGTAGAGATAAATAAGTTCTAAAGAAATTGTCAACCTGGAATACTGTACCCAGCAAAGCTCTCAGTTATAACTGAAGATGAAATAAAGACCTTCCAAAAAAACCAGAAATTGAAAGAATTTGTTATCAGTTAGCCTGCCTTACAAATGATTCTTAAGATGTGCTACACATAGAAATAAATATAGAATGATAGTCAATTATGAAAGAATGTGAAGGCAGAAAGTCACCTAGTAAATGTATAAAGGAAATTCAAAGTAAACAATAGGAATATTTACATAAAAATGATAGGATGAAATCATTACTTATCAATAATAACCTTGAATGTAAATGACCTAAATTCTCCAATTAAAAGATACACACTGGCTGAAAGGATTAAAAAAAAAAAAAACAAACAAACAAACAAAAAAAAAACAAGACTCATTTCTTCCTGCCTGCAAGAAACAGTTCTCACCAACAAAGATACACACAGACTGAAAGTGAAAGGATGGAAAAAGATACTCCATGCTAATGGAAAGAAAAAGTGAGCAAGAGAAGCCAAGTTAATATCAGACAATATAGACTTAAAAAAACTTAAAAGAGACAAAGGAGGGCCTTATGTAATGATTAAGGGATGAATTCACAGGAAGATGTGACTAAATAAATGTATGTGCACCTAGTCCCAGGGTGCCTGGCTATTTAAAACAAATGTTAATGGATCTAAAGGTAGAAATAGACTCCAATACTATTGCAATTGGGGATTTTGATACCTCACTTTCATCAATGGACAGATCAACCAGACAGAAAATCAACAAAAAAATAGCAGAGATAATCTATACCATCGAACAAATGGGCATAACTGCTATGTACAGAACTTTCATCCCACAGTTGAAGAATACATGTTCTTTTCATTGGTGCATGGAACTTTATCTAAAACAGACAACATGTAGGACATAAAGCAAGTCTCAGCAAATTCAAAAAATTGAAATCATACCATGTATCTTTTTGAGCACAATGGAATGAAGCTGGAAATTAACAACTTCAGAAACTCCAGAAAATAAGCAAACACATGGAGACTGAACAACATGCTCCTGAATGAACAGTGGGTCATAGAAGAAATCAAAAGGGAAGTAAAAACCCCTATAAACAAATCAAGATGAAAATACAACATATCAAAACATATGGGGTATAGTAAAAGTGCTAAGAAGGAAATTCATGGCGATAAGTGCCTATATAAAGAAATTGGAAAGGTATCAAATATATGATCTAACAATGCATCTTAAGGACCTGGAAATAAAACAACAAACCAAACCCACAGTTAGTAGGAGGAAAGAAATAATTAAAAATTAGAGATGAAATAAACAAAAAAATTAAAAGATCAGCGAAATGAAGACATGGTTTCTTGAAAAAATAAAATTGATAAACCATTGGTCCACCTAATCAACAAAAGAAAGAGAAGACCTAAATCAGTGAAATCAGAGATGAAACAGGAGATATAGCAAAACATACTACAGAACTAAAAAGAATAATCAGGAATCACTACAAACAGCTAAATGCCAACAAACTGGAAAATCTGGAAGAAATGAACAGATTTCTGGACATGCACATTCTACCAAAATTGAGGCACAAAGACATTGAAAACTGAAACAGACCAATAACCAAGATGGAGATAGAATCAGTAAAAAAGGCCCACCCAACAAAAAAAAAGCCCAGACCAGATGGCTTCACTGCTGAATTTTACCAGATGTTTAAAGAAGAAATAATTCCAATTCTTCTCAAACTATTCAAAACAACCAAAAGAGAGGACATCCTCCCAAACTCTTTCTATGAGGCTAGACCCTAGTTCTAAATGAGAAAAAGATACAACAAGGAAAGAGAACTATGGACCCATATCACTGATGAACATAGATGCAAAAATTCTCAACAAAATACTGGCTAATTGAATTCAATAGCACATCAGAAAAATCATTCTCCTGGACCAAGTGGTATTTATCCCTGGTATGTAGGAATGATTCAACATAGGCAAATCACTAAATGTGATTTATTACATTAACAAATAAGAATAAAAACCATATGAATACCTAAATAGGTGCAGAGAAAGTATTTGATTAAAACAACATCCTTTCAAAATAAAAACCTTAAGCAAAATGGTTATAGAAAGAACATTCCTCAACACAATCAAGACAATATATTACAAACATACAGCTTGCATCATATTGAATGAGGAAGAGTTGGAAGCATTTACACTAAGATCTGGAATTGGACAGATGCCCATTTTCACCATTGATATTCAATATAGTTCTGAAAGTTTTAGCTCAAGCCATTAGGCAAGGAAAAGAAATCAAAAGGATATAAATTGTAAAGGAAGTCAAATTATCCCTGTTTTCTAATAACATCATTCTATCTATAGCAAAACTAAAGGTCACTACTAATAGACTACTGGAAATCATAAGAGGGCTTGGTAAGGTTGTAGGATATAAAATCAACATACAAAAGTCAATAGATTTTGTGTATACAAATAAACATGGCTGAGAAAGACCTTGTAAGAGTTCCATTCACGCCGGCGCCATGGCTCACTAGGCTAATCCTCCGCCTTGTGGCACCAGCACACCGGGTTCTAGTCCCGGTCGGGGTGCCAGATTCTGTCCCGGTTGCCCCTCTTCCAGGCCAGCTCTCTGCTGTGGCCAGGGAGTGCAGTGGAGGATGGCCAAAGTGTTTGGGCCCTGCACCCCATGGGAGACCAGGATAAGTACCTGGCTCCTGCCATCAGATCAGCGTGGTGCGCCGGCCGCAGCGCGCTGGCCGTGGTGGCCATTGGAGGGTGAACCAACGGCAAAGGAAGACTTTTCTTTTTTTTTTAATTTTTTTTAACTTTTATTTAATGAATATAAATTTCCAAAGTACGACTTATGGATTACAATGGCTTCCCCCCATACCGTCCCTCCCACCCACAACCCTCCCCTTTCCCACTCCCTCTCCCCTTCCATTCACATCAAGATTCATTTTCGATTATCTTAATATACAGAAGATCAGCTTAGTATACATTAAGTAAGGATTTCAACCGTTTGCTCCCACACAGAAACATAAAGTGAAAAATAATAGATGATTTTTTTTAAATGATGATGAAATCAGATCAGACCTATTGTCATGTTTAATCCCAGTGAGAGTCAAGTTGGGAATTGATCATTTCTTTTTTTTTTTTTTTACAGAAGATCAGTTTAGTATGCATTAAGTAAAGATTTCAACAGTTTGCACCCCCATAGAAACACAAAGTGAAATATATTGTTTGAGTACTCATTATAGCATTAAATCTCAATGCATAGCACATTAAGGACAGAGATCCTACATGAGGAGTAAGTGCACAGTGACTCCTGTTGTTGACTTTACCAATTCACACTCCTGTCTATGGCATCAGTAATCTCCCTATGCTCCAGTCATGAGTTTCCAAGGCTATGGAAGCCCTCTGAGTTCTCCGACTCTTATCTTGTTTAGACAAGGTCATAGTCAAAGTGGAGGTTCTCTCCTCCCTTCAGAGAAAGGTACCTCCTTCTTTGAAGACCTGTTCTTTCCACTGGGATCTCACTCACAGAGATCTTTTGCCAGAGTGTCTTGGCTTTCCATGCCTGAAATACTCTCATGGGCTTTTCAGCCAGATCCGAATGGCTTTAGGGCTGATTCTGAGGCCAGAGTGCTATTTAGGACATCTGCCATTCTATGAGTCTGCTGAGTATCTCACTTCCCATGTTGGATCACTCTCCCCTTTATTTATTCTATCGGTTAGTGTTAGCAGGTACTAGACTTGTTTATGTGCTCCTTTTGACTCTTAGTCCTTTCATTATGATCAATTGTGAACTGAAATTGATCACTTGGAATAGTGAGATGGCATTGGTACATGCCACCTTGATGGGATTGAATTGGAATCCCTTGGTATGTTTCTAACTCTACCATTTGGGGCAAGTCAGCTTGAGCATGTCCCAAATTATACATCTCTTCCCCCTCTTATTCCCACTCTTATGTTTAACAGGGATCACATTTCAGTTAATTTTCAACACTTAAGAATAACTGTGTATTAATTACAGAATTAAACCAGTCATATTAAGTAGAACAGACAAAAAAAATACTAAGAGGGATAATGTATTAAGTTGTTCATTAACAGTCAGGGCTATGCTGATCAAGTCACCGTTTCCCAAAGTGTCCATTTCAATTCAACAGGTTTCCTTTTTATTATTATTTTTTTTGACTGGCAGAGTGGACAGTGAGAGAGAGAGAGAGACAGAGAGAAAGGTCTTCCTTTGCCGTTGGTTCACCCTCCAATGGCCGCCGCGGCTGGCGCGCTGCGGCCGGTGCACCGCGCTGATCCGATGGCAGGAGTCAGGAGCCAGGTGCTTTTCCTGGTCTCCCATGGGGTGCAGGGCCCAAGCACCTGGGCCATCCTCCACTGCACTCCGTGGGCACAGCAGAGAGCTGGCCTGGAAGAGGGGCAGCCGGGACAGAATCCGGCGCCCCAACCGGGACTAGAACCTGGTGTGCCGGCGCCGCTAGCCAGAGGATTAGCCTAGTGAGCCGCGGCGCCGGCACAAGGAAGACTTTTCTCTCTGTCTCTCTCTCTCATTGTCCACTCTGCCTGTCAAAAAAAAAAAAAAAAAAGTTCCAATCACAATAGCTACTAAGGAGGTGAAAGGTCTTTATGACGAAAATTATAAAACATGAAAGAAAGAAACAGAAGATGATACAAAATTTGAAAATATTCCATGTTCATGGATTAGAAGAATTAATATCACCAAAATGCCCATGCTACCAAAAGTAATTTACAGATTCAATATGATACCAATCAAAATTCCAATGACATTTTTCTCAGATCTAGAAAAAAAATACTAAAATTCATGTGGAAACAGAAGAGTCCCTGAGTAGCTAAAGAAATCTTAAACAGCACAAACCTTCACTGGAGGCATTACATTACCAGATTTCAAGACAAACTGCAGGGAAGTTGTAATCAAAACAGCCTGATAGTGGCACAAAATTAGCTATGTAGACCAATGGGACAGAATAGAAACCTCAGAAATCAATCTATGTATCTACAACCAACTAATCATTGGAAAGGAGCTAAAATGTATATTTACTAAATAAAAAAATACTTGATTTCAAGACATATTATAGGGCAGTTATAATCAAAACAGTTTTTTTGTCATTGCTACTGATTTTTGCTGCAATAACCCTCTTGTTTCAGTTACAGCAAGAAACAAAAACCCAAACAGAAAAAACCCTCTGAAAGAGTAGAAAATGAAAGGTTTGACCCAAAAAATGAGGGAAGGGGGGAGCAGAGAGGAAAGGGAGGAAGGGGTCTCGGTTTTGTTTTTAAATAGGACTGAAGATTAACATTGAGAAATCAGGAGATGATGTCCAATCCTTCTCACACGGCAAAGCCCTCTGGTATTTCCGCCTCTGTGATTTTTGCTTTAAATTCATTTTTCTCTTCTGGGTGCTGATACTTCTCTCCATCTTCACGTTTGTGGTGTTTTATTGTGCTTTGTGGTTTTTGCTGTTTGTTTGTTTAACTGTGTCACTACCTCAGTTTGCCCCCATGTCCCTTACACACAAGCAGAGTATTCCTTCAGCGGAGCGAAGAGGTGGCGGATCACGGGCACGCTCCACGACCGGCCCAGCAGCCTTTGTCTAGCCAAGCGGCTCACGTTGGAGACGTCGGTATAGTGCACAGGAAAGCCAAACACTCTTTCCATCTCAGTGCACCACAGGATGTCCTCCTTCTCGTTCATGAAGACGGGGAAGTGCTGGTCTTTGCCCTGCTTTATGGAGTTTGACCTGGTAGTGATGGTCCTCACTTTGCTGAACTTGGCTATCCTGCCATGCTCCAGACACTCCTGCAGCTCCAGCTTATCATTCACAGTGGATGCCAACAGCCCGTTCATATCGGGAGGGCTCTGTGTGCGGCCGACACTTCTTTGGCATCAATCATGACGGGGTTGGACTCAAGAAATCGCGAGATGTCCCTCTTGTCACTAACGCCCTTGGCCACCACATTCTCAAAGAGCCAGAAGAAGGGGCGATCATCTCCCTCCTTGGGCTGTGCGTCATGCAGGAGGTGGTAGAACTCAAAGAAGAGCCGGCCAGTGCCCTCATACAGCCCCTTGCGGGCAGGGTTGACAATGGAGAGGTCGTTGCAGGGGCTGCCCCCATCACAAGGTCAAATGGGCCCCTTTCCTGGATGTGCTTCTGTGTGACGCTGCAGACGTCCCCCACGTACATGATATTCCCCTGGTGCCGCACCATGCCCACCGTGATGGAGTCCTCGCACACCTCCGAGGCGATGTAGCGGTCCACCTGGATGCCCAAGTCCTTCAGTACCAGGAGCCCTGTAGCAATTCCATCAAAGAGAGACAGCACCCAGATGGGCTTCCTCTTTTCAGCTGGGACAGGCGGGTAAACCTTCGGAGGGTCAAATTCCTGGTCGTGGTTATTGGCAAAGAACATCTGGAGCTGAGAGGGCCAGTCGTCCCGACGCCGCAGCAGCCCGTAGGTGCCCTTGTGGCTGCACATGTAGCATTTCCAGGGGTCTTCCTTAATGACTGCCTGCGCAGCCCCCGGCCCCACCAAGAGGGCCACACAGTCCACACAGAAGCACCTGCAGCAGTTGTTGTTCCTACACATGAGCACCTCATGTCCCCCACAGCAGATGGTGCAGTAGGACTGATAGCCATCGTCGTCATACTGGTAGGCGTGTTCCAGGAAACAGTTCTTGCAATTTTGGCACATTCCTCCAATGAAGAGGGGGTGTTCCAGGGTGACATTGAGGCTCCCACAAGAGATGCAGATGTCCTTGATGTTCCGGCACTTTTGCGGCACCTCATACCCCAGCCGCTCTCGTGTGCACTCATCAGTGATCTCCTTGACCTTGGGCTTTCCCGTCGTGCTCTTCCGCAGTTTTCACAAGAGTAGATATGTCCACCAATGGAAGAGACTAGAGACCCCAGAAGTTAATTCATGGGCCTACAACCAACTAACCTTTGACAAACTAGCTATAATCACTCTTTGGAGAGAGGACAGTCTCTTCAACTAATAATGATGGGAAAATTGAATGGCTGGATGCAGAAGTATGAAACAAGACCCCTACCTTACACCCTATACAATAACCAAATCACAATGGATCTGGGCTCTAAATCTAAGACCTGAAACATCTACATTACTACAGAAAAACAAAGTGGGAAACACTGCAAGCCATTGGCACAGGCAAAGACTTCTTGGAAAAGACCCCAGAAGCACAAGAAATAAAGGCAAAAATAAACAAATGGGATTACATCAAGCTAAGTAGTTTCTGAACAAAAAGGAAATCCTCAAGAAAGTAAAGAGACAACTAGCAGGATAGAAGAAATTATTTACAAACTATTCATATGACAAAGGATAAAAATCAGAATATATAATGATTTCAAGAAACTCAACAATGAAACAACAATACAGTTAAGATATAGGCTAAGGATATGAATGGGCATTTTTCAAAGGATGAAATACAAATGGCTAACAGATACCTTAAAAGGATCACTAGCCACTGGGAAAATGCTAATAAAAACTAAAATGATATTTCACCTCACAAAAATTATAATTACTGTCATGAAAAAGCCAAAAAATAATAAATGTTGGTGAGGATATTGGGGGTAAAGTTACCCTAATACACTGTTGGTAGCAACGTAAACCAGTACAACAATTATGGTAGACAGTATGGAGATAGTATGGAGATTCCTCAGAAATCTGAAAACAGATCAACTATATGACTAGATGTATAAATTCCTGGGAATTTCCACAAAGGAAATAAAACCAGCATCTTAGTGAGTTATCTGTACCCTAATGTTGATAGCAGCTCAATTCACAATTGCTAAGATATAGAATCAACCCAGATGCCCATCAACTGATGACTGGATAAAGAAATTGTATATATACATGATAGAATACTTGTCAGCCATAGAATATAATGAAATCCTGTCTTTCAGAACAAAATGGATGCAACTGGAGATCACTATGCTTAGTGAAATAAGCTAGTCCCAAAAAAGATGAGTATTGTGTGCTTTCCCTGATTTGTGGTAAGTAATATACAGAGTAAAGAAAATGTAATGTATATGAGCAAAATTGATATTTTCATATTTGATTGATGTTTATAGATTGTCTATACTTTTGAGGAACAGTGGTTTTTCTACTTACTACCTATTGATTTTTTTTTCTTAGTGGAGGGTTAAGCTTGTGTTTATAAAGAAAAATTAAAGTATGTCATTGCAAAAAAATTAAAATAAGAAAATAAGGTGGAAGGGTAGAAGAGAAGGAGGGAGGGAGGGTAGAAGAGAAGGAGGGAGGGAAGATAGGGTGGGAACTATCATTGTACTCTTAAAACCATATATATGATATGCATGAAATCCATTCTCTTTTTAACATTTATTTATTTATTTGAAAGGCAGAGTTACAGAGACAGAGAGGGAAACACACACACACACATACACACACACAGAGTGGGAGGGAGAGAGGGAGAGAGAGATAACTTCCATCCACTGGTTCACTCTCCAAATGGCTACAATGACTGGAGCCAGGCCAATCTGAAGCCAGGAGCTTCCCCTGGGTCTCCCATATGGGTGCAGGGGCCCAAGCATTTGGGTCTTCCGCTCTTGGATTCCCAGCGACATTAGCAGGGAGCTGGATAGGAAGTGGAGCAGCTGGGACCAGCATTATAGATGGCAGTTCACAATTATGCCACAACACTGGCTCCATTTGTTCTTTTTATAAATAAAAATTAAAACTATTTATTGAACAAATATATATTAAATCTTGCATTCATTATATTGCATTCAAAAAACATAAACATTCTTGCTTTTCATAGCATAGAGTTAGCTAAGTTACATTAAGAAAAAGTAGAAATACTATAAAAAAGGATAATAGGGGGAGCATTTTAGAATGGAGAACAATGGAAGTTCCTTTTGAGATAATGGCATTTAATCTACATATCTACATTCTGGTTGATGAGTAGAATTAAGTGGGAGGGGAAGAGGAACACTGGGCTCCAGTTACAAGGAACAGTATGGCTCCTCCTGTCCTGAAGATGGAGAGAACTGGGAGCATTCCAGAGATAGAGAAAAGTCCAGTACATCTAGGGGGAGTGAATGAGGGAAAGAGCACTGGGAGATGATGTTGAGGAGAAAAGTAGGACTGGACTATGTAGGGGTAAATAGGCCATATTAAAGATGTGGAACTTTATCCTATAGCAATGAGAGAACTTTAATTGATTTCCAGCAGGGCTGATTGAGTAATTTGGATTTTGTGAAAGCACTCTGACTTTAGTGAGGAGAACAGATTTTGGAGACAAGGTAAGAGGAAAGAGGGTCAGTTAGGAGGTTCCTGCATCACTGGAGCTAAGTGCTGATGACGGCTGGTACTAGGGAAGTAGCAACAGAGATAATGATATGTGGGCTTATTTGAGAAGCAGTGGATATCTGTATCGCCTTCTTGGACACAGCAATGTTGTTCTGAAATGTGAAACTCCTGTGTGTCTCTTCCCTCTTTCCACCTTCCCTCACTGAAGGCAGGATTGTGATTATATCTTTTACCTCCCATGGTGACTTGAACATACTAACCACATTATAAAGATTTGTGGGTTGATTAAAAATGCAATAAAGGAACCAACTTAATTTCTATTACAACTATCTTAATTCTTTTAGATCTAAGCCAAATTTATTTTAAAATCATATACTCTTCACCTTATCATATCCCTTTCCCATCTTCACTTGTGCTTTCTCTCCCTAGCATTTAGAAATCATGGTTTTGAAGACTAGGAAGTTAAACAGGATAGTAGTAGCTAGAGATGTCAATAATTAGTCTGACATTCTATATATTGCAAAAATATATTTATTTAAGCTGTCTAGGAAGAAAAGAAAGTCTCCTTTTTCCAGAATTCTCTTTTAAAGGTCCAAAGAGAATAGCACTTCAAAAGGAGAGCACAGACCACTGCCCATTTTTTCCACTTGTATCCTGTGGAAACAGAAGGCATGAATTATGCCCCTGAAGTTGCTCAGGCAGAGATATTTGCTAGGACAGAGTTTTATAGGATGGGCAACATCCATTTGGCACAACATGAGAATCACCCAAATATCCTATGCTCCCAAAGATTTCTTTCTCAGCCTGCCAGACTGCCCGCCTCATGAAGCCCTCTATTTTACCCTATTCCTTTGGGCTGGGGCCCTGAGCATGTTATCACAACACACACACTCTCCAGCATTCCAAGGTTTGCTGCAATGTGACCTGGTAAAACTCACTTTGACTTCTTGTTTGATTTATTCATCTCTACAAAAAGAGGATCATGCTAGATGAAATCGAAGGTCCATGTATTTATGTGAAAGGAAGAGAGTTTGTGTATGAGTGTGTTCCCATTTACTGGTTCATTCCTCAGATGCCCACAACTGCCAGGGACAGGACAGGCTGACGTAGGAAATAGGAACTCAATCCATGTCTCCCATATGGGTGGCAAGAACTCAACTTCTGGAGCTGTCACTTGCCACATCTCAGTGTACACATTAGCAGTAGGATAGCATTAGGAAATGCGATGTCCCAAGCAGCATTTTAACTGTCAAGCCAAAACATCCACAACTAAAGCCCCTTTCAATGCTCATCATTTTTTTCTTTCTTTTTTTTTTTTTTTTTTTGACAGGCAGAGTGGACAGTGAGAGAGAGACAGAGAGAAAGGTCTTCCTTTGCCGTTGGTTCACCCTCCAATGGCTGCCGCGGCCGGTGCACAGCGCTGATCCGATGGCAGGAGCCAGGTACTTATCCTGGTCTCCCATGGGGTGCAGGGCCCAAGCACTTGGGCCAATCTCCACTGCACTCCCTGGCCACAGCAGAGAGCTGGCTTGGAAGAGGAGCAACCAGGACAAAATCCGGCGCCCCGACCAGGACAAGAACCCGGTGTGCCAGTGCTGAAAGGCGGAGGATTAGCCTAGTGAGCCGGGGCGCCGGCCCTCAGTGCTCATCTTTTATGATCATATTTTATTAATGTCCTACCATGTATTAGTGTAAGGAAGTGGCCAGGTATCCAGAGCATTAAGAATTGCATGGAATACATCTGACTTCCTGCCTCACTGTCTACTGCTAGCATAGACATATGGTAGCAAAAAGAGTGAATAACTCTTATTCCAGTGCCCTAAATTGAAATTAATGAATAAATAAAACCCAGAAGGGCAACTGGACTGTGCTATCCTCACAGCAGGCTAAGGTCTGGGTGGTCATGGCTTTTCTGATTCTTCTGTTAATCTCTAGCTCCAAACACATCCCGGCACACCATAAGAACACCACCTGCCTGGGTGGGTGAGGACCAGTCCCAGTTGGGCTTTAAATGTGACTTCCTTAAGGAGGCTCAGTGAAGGATGACAAAGGAGAGTGTAGAGGCTGAGATTGTCATTTTTGGTTTCTCAAAGATAGCTCCTGACCTTAGTCCAATGCTAGAAATAATGCACGTGGTGTGGTATGCTGATTGAAGCTTGAGAGAAACATAGCCTTTTCAGTGGAAGTTGTCAAAAAATAAAAAAGAAGACTCCAAAGAAGAAAACAGAATTTTCTGTTTTTCTTCATGTAAGTGTCTGGCTGTCTCAAATATTCCAAAGCCTTGACTTGAAGCATTAGCTCTTCCCAGAGACAGCCTGGTCTTTCATCCTTATTAAAATCCACAAAGAGTGTGACACAGACGACCAGCGGGGAGAGCAGGGACACCCAGGGCTCCGAGTCTAAACATCAGCACTGGAAGGGGAGGTGAGCTCAGTAACTCGAGACATTGGCAGGGAAACGGCAGTCAGAATCTAGAGGGGAGCAGGCTTGAGGCGGGAAAGTTCACCAGACTGAATACAGGAGAGAAGGAAAAAAAAAAAAGGTAGGGGCGTACTGGTACAGATGAGTTTCTCTCTCTGCCAACCTTGCAAAGGTGAGCAAGAGACAAAGAGCAGGCCCCACTCTGGATATACATAACAAAAAGGGAGAGCTAAGGAACGGAGGTGCTACAATTCAGTAGCCTAGGCAACCCAGTGGGAGTCCGCAGGAGAAACTGAGCCCACACAGACTCTTTGGGTAGAAGCCAGAGATCGGAAGCTAAATACCATCAATTCTGCTCAGCCTTGCGGTATTATTACCTCCTGAATAAAAAAATAAAATAAAATAAATAAATAAATAAATAAATAAATAGAGAGAGATTTACCACGTATAACCTGAGGGTGTCACCTTTGCACACCCGTAACCCAGAAAAACCAAGCAGAACTCTCAGGCCACACACATCTCAAGCCTCCAAGGCTCCTCCAACAGCAGGCATCCACTTAACACAGGCATAGTATTAAAAAACAAAAAACTCACAGTGAGGGAAGAAGAATTCACAATGCCAAGCAACAAACACAAAAAGAACAAGATCAATGATGACACTATGACACTTCCAAATAAACAAAACACCCCAAGCCAAGATTATGAAGATGATGAGACAGAAGAAATGCAAGATACGGATTTCAAAAAATTTATGATAAGAACATTTAGAAGTTTTCAAAAGCAAATCCTTGAACTACAGAAATCCTTATTGGACAGGATTGAAAATCTCTCTCGTGAAAATGAAATTTTTTTTTAACTTTTATTTAATGAATATAAATTTCCAAAGTACGACTTATGGATTACAATGGCTTCCCCCCATACCATCCCTCCCACCCACAACCCTCCCCTTTCCCACTCCCTCTCCCCTTCCATTCACATCAAGATTCATTTTCGATTATCTTAATATACAGAAGATCAGCTTAGTATACATTAAGTAAGGATTTCAACCGTTTGCTCCCACACAGAAACATAAAGAGAAAAATAATAGATGATTTTTTTTAAATGATGATGAAATCAGATCAGACCTATTGTCATGTTTAATCCCAGTGAGAGTCAAGTTGGGAATTGATCATTTCTTTTTTTTTTTTTACAGAAGATCAGTTTAGTATGCATTAAGTAAAGATTTCAACAGTTTGCACCCCCATAGAAACACAAAGTGAAATATATTGTTTGAGTACTCATTATAGCATTAAATCTCAATGCACAGCACATTAAGGACAGAGATCCTACATGAGGAGTAAGTGCACAGTGACTCCTGTTGTTGACTTTACAAATTGACACTCCTGTCTATGGCATCAGTAATCTCCCTTTGCTCCAGTCATGAGTTTCCAAGGCTATGGAAGCCCTCTGAGTTCTCCGACTCTTATCTTGTTTAGACAAGGTCATAGTCAAAGTGGAGGTTCTCTCCTCCCTTCAGAGAAAGGTACCTCCTTCTTTGAAGACCTGTTCTTTCCACTGGGATCTCACTCAGAGATCTTTTGCCAGAGTGTCTTGGCTTTCCATGCCTGAAATACTCTCAAGGGCTGAAATGTGATCCCTGTTAAACATAAGAGTGGGAATAAGAGAGGGAAGAGATGTATAATTTGGGACATGCTCAAGCTGACTTGCCCCAAATGGTAGAGTTAGAAACATACCAAGGGATTCCAATTCAATCCCATCAAGGTGGCATGTACCAATGCCATCTCACTATTCCAAGTGATCAATTTCAGTTCACAATTGATCATAATGAAAGGACTAAGAGTCAAAGGGATCACATAAACAAGTCTAGTACCTGCTAACACTAACCGATAGAATAAATAAAGGGGAGAGTGATCCAACATGGGAAGTGAGATACTCAGCAGACTCATAGAATGGCAGATGTCCTAAATAGCACTCTGGCCTCAGAATCAGCCCTAAAGGCATTCGGGTCTGGCTGAAAAGCCCATGAGAGTATTTCAGGCATGGAAAGCCAAGACACTCTGGCAAAAGATCTCTGTGAGTGAGATCCCAGTGGAAAGAACAGGTCTTCAAAGAAGGAGGTACCTTTCTCTGAAGGGAAGAGAGAACTTCCACTTTGACTATGACCTTGTCTAAAAAAGATCCGAGTCGGTGAACTCAAAAGGCTTCCATAGCCTTGGAAACTCATGACTGGAGCATAGGGAGATTACTGATGCCATAAACAGGAGTGTCAATTTGTAAAGTCAACAACAGGAGTCACTGTGCACTTACTCCTCGTGTAAGATCTCTGTCCTTAATGTGCTGTACATTGAGATTTAATGCTATAACGAGTACTCAAACAGTATTTTACACTTTATGTTTCTGTGTGGGTGCAGACTGTTGAAATCTTTACTTAATGTATACTAAACTGATCTTCTATGTATATAGAAAATTGAAAATGAATGTTGATATGAATGGAAGGGGAGAGAGAGCGGGAAAGGGGAGGGTTGCAGGTGGGAGGGAAGTCATGGGGCGGGAGCCAATGTAATCCATAAGCTGTATTTTGGAAATCTATATTCATTAAATAAAAGTTAAAAAAAAATAAATAAAATCCATAGAGAGGACTTGTAATGTACCACAGAGAAAATATGGATGTAAAGGAGAATTTATACATCTTCAGGGCTTTTAATGAATTGGGGATAATGGGATGGTTACCTAGAAACCCTGAGCAAGTGCAAATTGATCCATTTTTATTTGATGTCAGGAGGGTGGTTTGAGTTGCCCACTCTGTTGGGACAGAATGAAAGCTTGTGATGCTCCAGTGGAGTTTTTGGATTTCATTTCATTTTAATTTTGTCCATCTCTGTGCAAGGCAATTATCTCCTTGGCACGAAGTTGCAATAGGTTGACTCCACTGTCCTTATTTGGAGTAGTTATTCTAATTCATGAATCCTTCTAAAGTGTCGCTGAGTTAGGCCAGCTGAGTTAGATTTCCCAGTTTAAAGCTGGTGGAGATCAAGGAGGTCAGTGTTAAGCTATTTTTCTGGTGTTGGCCAGAAGGAAGGCAGAATTGTCAGCCTAGTAATTTTGTTTATGGCTCCCTTTAACTGTGCCTTGCCTATATTGGCTGTAGCAGTCTCATGCATCCTGACTTTGATCTGAAGGTAATTTATTCCACAGTGTTAACAATATAGTGATACTTGTTTTAATTCAGTAAGGACCATTTCTGCTTAATTCCATGACTTTTCTGTTGCAATGAGTTTTTGCTACACTAGAAGAAAATGATACTGCTGCATGATTTGTAAGGAAGGAACTACAGTTAAAGGCAGAGCTAACATCTCTGTGATGAACATAGTAATTTCTACTAAGAAAGGATATTATCACCACCTTTATGTTAATGTGCATTAATTATAGTTTTAAGGGTAGCATTGGCGACCACAGTAAACAATGAGGAGTTGTCATTTTTCCTTGGGAGTTGCCATATTTTACAGTGCAGTGCAAAATATACTAACTTGGGTGAGGTATAGCTGAATTCTCAAACCAACTGCCATTCCTTAGCTATTATGAATCTCAAGGTAAATGAAGAAATTTATCTTTGATAAGCACAAAATTCCTGTTGAGGTTTAAATTCTATGACTTCATGATTATGTTTAAGCTGAGATTAGGGAATAATTACATCTCAAAACTCACACAATTAAATACATGTACATGTGCTCTAATAGAATCTTATTTGTTCAAATGTTCTCCTTTTGGTATTTTTAAAAATTCCATTGGTGTTTTCTCCTTATTGAAGGCAGCCTGGAGGTCCTTACCCCCTGACTTAATTTGTTCTTTTCAAAGAGTACTGCTTGGCTTTGGCTTTTTTGATTCCAACAACCACCTGACTTGTCCTGCCCCTTTGTACCATGTCACCCTCCCTTCCTTCTGCCACACAACACACACTTCAAAGCTTGAAAACCAGACCTGGAAGAACAATACTTTCCAATATGGATCTGAATATAGTTTTTATGGCTGGAGATTTTTCCCACCAGAATAATGAAGCATTTAACATAATTTTTCTAATTCCTCTATTGTTATCGTGGTTTAAAAACAAGGATGCTCGTTTCCAGATGTCTCTTTCAGCAGTGCCCAGGAACACATGGGAATATTTTGTAGTGGCTGACAGAGTGGGTTGGAGAAAAATAAAAACCAGATGGACACAGATTAACTCTATCTGTTCCTGGGCTAGACTTCTCCATGGATCTTAGTCAAGGGATTTTTCTCTCCCAATTTTGTATCACTAGGCCAATTGTAGCTTGGCATTGAATCAGAAGAAACCATTGATTTGGTTTATATACCCTGCATATAAAGACATGTTACACTTATACTGCCTGGTGTTGGGCAATATTCAATATTAAATGAACTCTAGATGGCAAGAAGCAAATTGGGCCAGAAATCTGAATAGCAGACTCTTTGGTCCTGCTGAGTGATAATTTCAGGAAAAGTTAACAATCAAAGATACTCTGGGCAAATTCACATTACTTCATGTTAGCCAAATTTGAACTCTAAGTCTCTGGACCATTCAAGAACCTTTTTCTGCTTAAGATCTAAAGATAGATTCATTGGCTATCTTGGCCCCTGATTTCAACTGTGATACTTTTATGAGAAGAGGCATGAGAAGTGAACGGAACCAGAATCCTTTCACAGAGGGATGAGCTTGAGGCCTTCCTTGGACATAACTGGTCCAGAGACATTTCTGAGGAAAGGAAGCCTGTATTCCCCTGTAAGAAGATAGTTTTAAGCCTGTCATCCATCATAAGTCTTGTGGGTGTATCTTAGATTGTACTCCTAGACATAAAGCCCAATATGGGAATTCTTATCAAGTAATATATTGATGGAACATTTGTAGAAGAAGAGGAGTGTGAACAGCAAAGTGTGGCAGGGAAGATATCTAATGAAGGAAGGCATTTATTCTGGAAGCTAGTTTCGGGTTCCATAGGAAGCACTGGGACATTAAGTGCCCTGCATAGTTGTTCTTGACATAAGCCAAGACAGTCACATGTCTGTAAGTCATTGGTCACTGGCTATTCCTAAAAGGGAGGTAGGGAATTTCCTACTCTTCTGTCAATGACAGTTTTTTGGAGAAAGTGGCCATTGTGAACCCATCGCAGCCAATACTCACCGAAACTAGGCATGGGTGAACTAGCCTAGTCAAGGCAGCATTGGTCTGGCACCAAAAGCACCCACTATGGGTGGAAAGAGAGAAATTAGCAATCCCAATGCTACCTTAATTCAGAGAGGCAAGAGGATCTAATTTCTTCTCTCCTTACCACTGCATTCTTTATATTCCACTCTTTACAATGGAGTGCTCATAACAAGTATCAGAGTTTCTCCATGATACAGAGCAGGTAGAAATGGGAGTCTTGAAGTATCCCCAGGTTAATCCCAGAGATTAGGGAGTATGTTAAGCCTAATCTTTAGATTTGGATCTAAAGCGTTCAGTGTAGGATTTCTCTGGCAAAATGAAACAACAATATCCATTGACAGTTGCCGAGTTAGTTTTTTTGTATGAAGAATGGTAATATTTATGGAAGTTGTCTGCACACAGTTAACATCACTTTTGTCTGTTTGTAAATATTGGAATATTTCTGCCAGTCTTCTTAGCTTGGATCCAGTAACAACTTCCTAAAAAGAGATACTAAGCCCACTTATTGCATTTAATCAGGGTTTCTACTGCAAAGATTGTCAAGGTATTATCTTAGTAATAGTTGGAAAATCATAGATTCTTAGAGTTTAGTTTATAAAATCCCTGAATTTCAAAACTGAGATGCTAAAGCCCCAAAGTTAACCTGTTCAGCTCAAATAATTAATTTGTTTCAAAGGGATAGAAACTGGACAGGAAACTGGATTTGTGTTATTGGTTTTTATTTGCCATGCTGCTATTCATTGAATTTTTCTTATCCCAGTATAAATGTAAGGTTTGTGAAATCATCCCTTTTTGATATTATTCACAGGTATCTTAGGTAGAGATTTCAATGTGCTCCTTGAAAAAAAGGCACATATCTCTCTCTTTTCTTCTTTCATCTAGCCAAGAAGAGGAATAATAATCCAATTGTTGGATCAAAGAAAAATGACTATACCATGTTTTCCATGCATGGGGTCACTGTGTGTTAAGTGGTCATGTACTGTCTGTTTCTTTTGATTCCTTTTTGTCTCATGAATAAACATTAAATAGATTTTGGTATGGCACAGGTTATACATCTTTCTCCTTTACCATAAATACTATATTTGTATTTCATTCTATATCACATGGCTGGCTAGAAGGTTCTGGGAATCCAAGACCAAGATTCTGGCACAAAAAGACAGATGTTTTGCTTAGAATTCAAGCTTAATCTGCAAATCCCAACCCAACTTCTTTGGAACTCAACACTGTGGGATTTGAGGCATAGATACAGCAAATAAGAAAGGCATACTTCTGATTTTTCTTTCTTTCTGTGTATAACTCCTTTGGGAAAATTGTAAAAGAGTTGATTTTCTGGGTAATATTCAGAAATTCCACTGTCCTCTGGTCAAATATTATCAAATCAAATCAAACTCTCCCCTAGTATAATAATGGCGATGCTTTAGTCAATAAACACTATACAAAAATGTTTAGATTAATAGAAGATATTCTGATACAACATGCACAACAACTGGTATAATAAATACTTGTAGATTAATTAAATTAATGAAATATGAAAGTCATTAAACCATAGTATATTAAGCCTCATCACCTCCAGTTAGACAATGGATTTGTCTTGTTCTCCCTTTCACTGGATATAAGATGCTGGGCAAGTAACTTACCATCATTTTGACTCAACACCTTTATTTATGAAATGGAGAAAATTGTAGTATTTACTTTAGAAGTGTTGTTAAAATTAAATGATATCATATACACATGTAGGCATTTAGCATGAATGTTATCTATCATGATTCTAAAGGTATAATTCTGATCTCTATATCATAAACATATGTGTACATATGCACACATATGTAAATACATATATGATACATATACTATAATAAACATAAAAATGTACTTTTGAGAGAGTGCTGGACCAAAATATGAACAGGGAATCAGGAATTCACCACTATCAGTTATTGTGGCTGTGCTGGTTTCACAGTGAAGCAAATGACATTCTGTTTCTAGATCTGTCAAGATAACTTACTCCTCAAGCAGACCTAGGGTTAAGCAACTATTTGGCAAGTGTGTCTGACTCAGAAGTTCACAGGTTTTTTGGTATATCTTTTTATGGTGATAGCTTGTTCTCTTCGATCATTTGTGAGACAAGAATTGTTGAAAATTGCATTAAGTTCACTTTGGCTGAAACTGGGTGGCAATGCCTGAACCATTAGTGAGCAGCCTGCATGCTTGAAGCAGTCTACTCTTCTAGGACCCACACCTACCCTTTTGAGTTTGACTGCAAAATAGTCATTATTGAAAATTACGTTTAAAGCTTGGGAGCCAGGGGAACTCCAACCAGTTCTTCATTTAGATTATTGGCTGTTAAACACAGCCCACATTTTTTTTTAAATTAATACACAGAATATTTGCTGAATGGAAATATATCACCATTTTTAGTCATTGAGTCACATCAATTAACATATTCAAGTCACTGAAAATGTCTTGAGCAAAAGGTTCCCCCCCAAAGCAATATAAACAAGCCTCAATTAATGGCAGAATTATTGTTAAATGTCCTTTTTCCAGCCCAATAAATGGTTTAAAAAGATTTGTTTTATTTGAAAGGCAGATTTACAGAGAGAGGCAGAGGCAGAAAGAAAGGGAGATCTTCCATCTTCCAGATCACTCTCCAAATGGCTGCAATAGCCAGAGCTGGGCCAATCCAAAGCCAGGAGCCAGGAGCTTGTTCCAGGTCTCCCATGCAGGTGCAAGGGCCCAATGACTTGGGCCATCTTCTACTGCTTTCCCAGGCCATAGCAGAGAGCTGGATCTGAAGTGGAGCTGCCAGGACTCTAACTAGTGCCCATATGGGATGCTGGCACTGCAGGCAGTGCTTTCACCAGCTATGCCACAGCGCCATCCCAGCCCCATAGATATTTTTAAATAGTGCTTTAAAAAATCCCAAAGCCCAGATCTACACAAAAACAGCAATGCTAGACTTTAAAAGGAGAATCTAGTGAAGTGGTCACTACCTAAAAAGTCACCATGGAAACATACTTCCTTTCATTGTTTACAATGCTATTGTTAACAGACCCTTGTTTAGTAAACTTTTTAAGAGGCCACCAAGGACATTAGATGCCAAGTTGTGACACCAGACAAACCTGGATTTAGATTTAGTGAAGGGAAAGAAATGTTTGTGCTCTTCTCAGTTCTTCAGTTAAATGAAACAACCTTTAGGTCCCTGATTCTTGTGACTAATACTGCATTATTTTCAGGTATGTATCTTTAGATATACTTAAACAATTACATGTAGTGGACCCTGCATTAATCCTTGACCATTTTGCTCTCAGAACCGGCCCACACTGATCCTCTGCTCTGGAGGGGGACTGGTCTTTGAAGACCTACTTTTCCAGCCTCCCAGTGGGAAGCACTGGTGAGACATTGGAGGATATGCATTTACATTTCTTACAATGTTGGTGGAAAAGTTTTCCTCTGAGAGAGACAGAAGTGATAAGAAATAAAAATAAAAACAGTGTATTTGTAAGTAATATTAGTTCATGTGTTTACTTAATGTAAATTACCCTTCTAGTGTGTACTATCATGAAGACAAGGATCATGTCTATACCATTTCTCCAGAGGCTGGTACAATGGCTGGCAAACAGATGCTCAATAAATGTTGATTCAATGATTGAATAATGTGTAACTATTGACATGAGGCATTTCCCTAGTAGACATGGTGGTTGTGTTCAACATTATGACCTTTCTCTTAAATTATACTGTATTTTATAACCTTAAGATAAGTTTTATGGGATTTACACACATATTAGAAAGTAAGAAATTAATTTTTTGAAGTCAACTAGACATTAAATCTCTTTTCTGCTTAACTTTCATTACAATACATCCATTGTCACTAGTATGGGTAGCACATGTAGTTGTTCATATTGACTGGTTCACATACCAACCTAGACAGAATATGGAACCTGCACCTGTGATGCCTCTAAAAACATACATTGGAGCAGAAGGTTAAGCTTCCACCTGTGATGCAAGCACCCTATATGGGTCTCAGTTTGTGCCCCAGATACTCCACTTCCAATCCAGCTCCATGCTAATGTGCCTGAGAAAGCAGTGGAAGATGATTCAATTACTTGGGTCCCTGAAACTCACATGGGAGGCCCAGAAAAAGTTTCAGATGATGAACTCATCCTGGACCAGCCCTAGCCATTGCTATCATTTCAGGAGTCAATCTGTGAAAGGAAGATATTCTCTCTCTCTCTCCCTCCCTCCCTCCTTCCCTCTTTCCTCACCCTTCCTCCCTCTTTCTCTATAACTGCCTTTAAAACATGTATATATTCAGGTCTCCCATTTGAGTGACAGAGACCCAACTACTTGAGTTATCACTTGCTGACTTCTAGGGTGTACACTAGTAGGAAGCTGAAATGGAGAGCAGAACTTCAACCCAGGAACTCTGATATGGGATGCAGATGTCCCAAGTGGCATCTTAGCTGCTGTCCCAGGCATCCTTATTAGTATTTTTAGTAGTATTAGGGTGAATATTCTATGAAAGTATCCATATACTAGAGATCTGTCTTGAACTCGTGTCAGCAATTGCCCATGGAATTGGAGACCTACAAGCAGGGGGAAAAAGATTTCAAAGCATTATGTACTGTCTGGTTGAAACTTTCTTTATAAAAGTTGCATTATAGGGGCTGGTGCTGTGGCATAGCAGGTAAAACATCCATCTGCAGTACTGGCATCCCATATGGGCGCTGGTTTGAGTGCCAGGTGCTTCACTTCCAATCCAGCTCTCTGATATGGCCTGGGAAAGCAGTAGAAGATGGCTCAAGTCCTTGGGACCCTGCACTCGTCTGGGAGACCAGAAAGAAGCTCCAGGCCCCTGGCTTTAGATCAGCACAGCCCTGGCCATTGTCACCATCTTCCTGCCTCTCTCTCTCTCTCTCTCTCTCTGCCTCTCTGTAACTCTGCCTTCCAAATAAATAAATAAATCTTTAAAATAGTTGCATAATATATATGAGAAAAACTCTAAAATATTTATTTATGTATGGAAAGATTGTGAGTGATTTTTAAAATCATTATATTATTGTACATATTCCTGTTCTCCAACAAACTGGTATTGCTTTCTTACATACACATGCACACATACATATGACTTTCTGAATTTCTTCTTGGGGTTTAGAAAACTCAGAAGAGTGTAGGTCTCATTCATACAACTAAAACATGAGAAATAAGCCAGAGAAACTGCAAAATGACAAGTTTTCTTGAAACATCAGAAAACAGTACCCTAACTTCAAGGAGAAAAGGGACACGAACACTTGTTCATGTGTAGCAGATATAGCTAGACACTGGTAAGCAGAAATTAGCTAAAGTTATTAATAAAATATCATATGTTCTCCCTGATCGGTGACAACTGACCAACCACAAAAAAGGAAACCTGTTGAAGTGAAAGGGACACTATGAGAAACAATGACTTGATCAGTCCTTGTCCTGACTGTTGATGTACAATTTAATACTTTATCCCTTTTAGTATTTTTTTTTGTTCTAGTTAATACTATTGGTTGAACTCTGTAATTAACACACATTTATTCTTAGGTGTTTAAATTTAACTGAAAAGTGATCCCTGTTAAATATAAGAGTGGGAATTAGAGAGGGAGGAGATGTACAATTTGGGACATGCTCAATCAGACTTGCCCCAAATGGTGGAGTTAGAAATGTGCCAGGGGATTCCAGTTCAATCCCATAAAGGTTGCATGTACCAATGCCATCTCACTAGTCAAAGTTATCAGTTTCAGTTCACAATTGATCATAATGAAAGGATTAAGAGTCAAAGGGATCACATAAACAAGACTAGTGCCTGCTAATACTAACTGAAAGAATTAAAAAGGAGAGAATGATCCAACACGGGAAGTGGGATACACAGCAGACTCATAGAATGGCAGATGTGCTACACAGCACTCTGGCCTCAGAATCAGCCCTTAAGGCATGTGGATCTGGCTAAAAAGCCCATGAGAGTATTTCAGGCATGGAAAGCTAAGACACTCTGGCAAAAAAAAAAAAAAAAAAACCCTAAATGAAAGATCTCTGTGAGCGAGATCCCAGTGGAAAGAACAGGCCATCAAAGGAGGAGGTACCTTTCTCTGAAGGGAGGAGAGAACTTCCACTTTGACCATGGCCTTGTCTAAATAAGATCAGAGTTGGCAAACTCAAGAGACTTCCATAGCCTTGGCAACTCATGACAAGAGCCTGGAGGGATTACTGATACCATAAACAAGAGTGTCAATTTGTTAAGTCATCAACAGGAGTCACTGTGCACTTACTCCCCATGTAAGATCTCTGTCCTTAATGTGTTGTACAATGTAAATTAATGCTATAACGAGTACTCAACAGTACTTTACACTTTGTGTTTCTGTGTGGGTGCATACTGTTGAAATCTTAATATATATTAAATCGATCTTCTGTATATAAAGATAATTGAAAATGAATCTTGATGTGAATGGGATGGGAGACGGAGAGGGAGAGGGGAGGGTTGTGGGTGGGAGGGAAGTTATGTGGTGGAAAAAGCCACTGTAATCCATAAACTGTACTTTGGAAATTTATATTTACTAAATTAAAATAAAAAAAACAAATACATGGGTACTGAACATGCTATTGAATAAGCAGTGGGTCATTGAAGATATCAAAAGATAAATTTTAGAATTCCTTATAATTAAACTGAAAAGACAACATATAGAAATGTATGGATGCAGCAAAAGTAGTACTAAGAGGGAGATTTATAGTAAAGAAGTACCTACATAAAAGAAGATACCAAATATATAATCTAACAAAGCATTGCAAAGATCTAGAAAAACAAGAAACCAAATCCAAAGTTAGTAGAAGGAAAGAAATACTAAATATCATAGCAAAAATAAATAAAATATAAACAAAAATACAGAAGATCAATGAAATGGAAGAGTTGTTTTTTCTTTGAGACGCTAAAATTGATAAACAATTAGCTAAATTAAGAATAAGAGGGAAAGCAAATTCAGAACTGTAAAGGAGATATTACAACTGATAACACAGAAATACAAAGGATCATTAGAGATTCTTAGGAACAACTATTTGTCAACAAACTGGAAAACATAGAAGTGATGAATTTCTAGGTACATATAAATTGAGCCAAAAGACATAGAAAACCTGAACAAATAACAAGAAATGATATTAAATCAGTAATCAAAAGTCTCCCAACAAAGAGAAGCACAGAATCATACAGCTTTGCTGCTGAAATAAACCCCAGAATGAAATTATATCAAACTAAGAAGTTTCTTTGCTCCTAAGAAGCAATCAACAGGGGGTTGGCATGGTAGTGCGACAGGTTAAACCGCTGCTGGCATTGCCAGCATCCCATATTGAAGTGCCAGTTTGAGTCCAGATTCCTGCCAATGTTCTCAGGGAGGCAGCAGAAGATAACTCAACTGCTTGGGCCTCTGCTACTCATGTTGGAGGCGAGGGTAGAGTTCCTGTCTCCAGGCTTTGGCCTGGCCCAGTCCTGGCTGTTGTGGCCATTTGGGGAGTAAAACAGCAGAGAGTAAATCTCTTTCTCCCCACTCTCCCTCTCTCTGTCTCTCTGCCTATCAAATAAATAAATATATTTTTTTTTCAAAAAGAGAAAGAATCAACCAAATGAAGAGACAACCGAGTGGGAGAAAGTATTTTCAAACTACTCACCTGACAAAAGAGTAACATCCAGAATAGACAAGCACTCAAAATTTCAGCAAAAAAACTAAACAATCAAGCTAAAAAATGAGCCATGAATCTAGATATTTCTCAGAAGAAAAAAGTAGAAGTGGCTAACAAATGCATGAAAAATGTTCAATATCACTAGCCATCAGGGAAATGCAAACCCAAACCACGATGAAGTATCATCTCACTCCAGTAAGAGTGGCCATAAGAAAAAAAAAAAAAAGATACAAGACAAAACCAAAAACCAATAAATACCTCTGGGGATGTAGAAAAATGGAATCTTTTTTGTTGTAAATGCAAATTAGCACTGCCATTATGGAGGAGAGTATAAAGGTTCTTCAAAAACTAAATCTAGATCCACTATATTACACAGATACTCCACTTCTGGGCATATATTACAAGGAAATGAAATCCGTGTATAGAAGAGATACCTGCATTTCCATATTCCTTGGAGTTTTATTCACCTAGACAAGATATGGAATCAATCTAGATGTCAAAGATAGAAGAATGGATAAAGCAAATTTGGTTTATATACACAATGGAATATTACTCAGCCATAAGAAGTAAAATTCTGACATTTGCAGCAAAATGGTTGTAACTAGGGATCATTATGATAGCTGAAAAAAGAAGATGCAGAAAGACAAATACTTTGAGCTCTCTCTCAAATGTATAACTTACAAAATCTAGTCACGGGCTAGCATTGAGGCAAGTAAGTAATGTGTTTACCTACTGCAGTCCAGATATGTTCTATAAATTTTGTGATTCAACTAATTCACTTTCTCATAGCTCTGTTATAGAAAGTGCTTAGTGTGGGAAAATTACATTTTAAAAAAAATTTAGCTATACCCTTTCACTCTTAGTTCTTGGTTTCTTTTATCTCTTTGTCTCTATTTTGATTTTCTTAAAAATTTATTTATTTGAAAGAGTTACAGATCTCTAGAGAGATCTTCCATCTGCTGGTTCATTCCCCAAGTAGCCACAATGACCATAGCTGAACCAGGCCAAAGCCAGGAGTCAGGAGCTTCATCCAGGTCTTCCACATGGGTGGCAGGGGAATAAGAACTTGGGCCATCTTCTTGCTGTTTCTCTCAGACCATTAGCAGGGAGTTGGATAAGAAGTAGAGCAGATGGGACATGAACCGGCACCCATATGGGATGCTGGTGTCACAGGGGGCAGCTTTATCAGTACCACAACACTGGCGGCTCCTTTGCTCCTTTGATGTTTTGAGCTGTCATTTCTCACTGTGTTTTGTTACAGTAGCATACAATTTAACTGGGGGTGAGGGAGGGGAATATAAAAATCAGGCCCAATGGAAACTGGTATGTTTTAGGTAGTAATCTGCTTCTGTGTTGTTTTCCTGGTCTAAGTTCATACCTGGTCACCAATGTTTCTCTTCTAATCTTAGTACTTCTTTCTGGAACTTGCCACCTGATACGTTATGTATGTGTTTACTTGAAACATCCATCTGGCACATGATCCCATGTTTATTGATAGTGAACACCTTATTTTCCTGAAGCTACTTCTAATACTCTTCGCTATTCTCTAAAGAAATTTAGATCACATATTTAGCATTCATTTTTTTTGAAAGGCAGAGAAAAACAAAGAGAGAGAGAGAGAATATACTATCTACTGGTTCACTCCCAAAGGGCTACTATAGCCAGAGCTGAGACAATCTGAAACTAGAAACCAGGAGGTTCCTTAGGGTCTCCCACAAGGGTGCAGAGGCCCAAGCAATGGGGCCATCTCATGCTGCTCTCCCAGGCACATTAGCAGGAAGCTGGCTAGGAAGTAGAACAGCCGGGGCTCAAACTGGTGCCCATATGGGATGCTGCACTGCAGGCAGCATCTTTACATGCTATGCCACAGAGCTGGCCCCAGCATTCATTCTTTTATTGGAATTTGAAGTTACTTGTAAGGTTTCAATAGAAACAAGACAGCCTTGTATGAGGCTTACTATGTATGGAAATTCTTTGCACATTTAATCTCATAGAAGCTAAGTAGAACCTTTTATTATCACTAGTTTATAGATGAAGAAAATGAGGCACAGGGTGGTTAAGAACCTTGCCTGAGGGGCACACAGCTCTGAAGTGGCAGAGGCAGGAATTGAACCATGTAACTTCAGCATCCCCGCCCTTAGTCACGAGCAACATTGACTTAAAGATCTTTCCGGATTGCATAATTATTATATATTGTCTTCAACTGAGCCAATTTATTATGCTTCTGATGATCTCCCTTTTTGGAGGAACTATTAGAATTATCACCACTCAGTGTGAACATTTGTAACAGAGGCAAGAGCTTTGCCAATTAATCTCAACATTCATAATTTATGGAACAATGGAAGCAAATTATTTCCTGTTTGAGTAATAAAACTACTGAAGCCAAAAGGGAAAAATGTGACTTTATACTCTTAGGGACATTTTCCTAAATATCTTCATTTTTGTATACTGGGCATATTTTTACAAACATTTCTCCAATAACCTCAGAACCAGCCCTGGACAAAATTCTACCACATTTGTGAGCAAATTCTAGGAAGGACCCAGCAACAAGTATATACATAACTACATACATATGTATGTAGAAATTTACAAGCTACAATATCCAGACACCATGAGACTGGGCTCATAATTTTCTCAATGTTGCCAGACTATAGCAACATTTATGATCTGGAGATTTATTGATTTTAGTTTTTATCCCTCTCATAATAGGAAACCACCTTTTAGACCGTTGACCTCCTCTTGCTATAACGAGAGTAGAATAAAGAAATATATTTATGATGCCATTCTTGGAAACAGGCAAGTTTTTTAAGGTGTTATAAAGAAGCGCTGGTGATATAATGACTGTAACAAAGGTTATATAAAACTGCCATTTAACACTTGAAAATAGGGGAGCTTATATTGATTGGATTTTCCCCCAGTCTTGTTATTTAGGTAACTTGACCATGTTTTATATTTGCAACTAGTTATTTAAATAATTGAGTGAGTATGATTTGGAACAGTCTACTCTAGAAATCAAATGTTCTCCAAAGAAAATCCGATATCACAACAGTTCACTGTTTTTGTTTTCTGAGACCAAAATGGATTTTAAGGGGGAATTTTTTTTGGAGAAGGGGAAAAATTGGCTTCCAGATGATGAAGATTTAGAAACAATATATTCAAACTTTTATAATGCCATTTGGAGGAAGGTGATACAAGCAAATATGCAATGTTTGTATTATCTTGAATTCAATGGTATAGTTTATAGCTCTGGGACCTGAACATATATAAGTCACCATACCTCCTTGTGGCTAAATTCTTCTTTCTAAAACAAGGTAATCAAATCTGTCGCCTATTTCACAGAAGTATTTTGATTAAAAATATACACAATATAAATATAAGCTGCTACTATCATTAAGATAATTTTGAAAATATTACATAGCATGTGTTAATATTTGAAAGTTTAAAATATTTTGCATCTATCTTCAGACTAAAAACACTAATGCAATTTGTTTTAATCACATCATTATGTGTAAAGTAAGATATATGCATTTGTCTTTTTAAAAGAGCCGTGAGATGGGACTGACACAGGATAGAAACCCTCCTACTGACACAAGGGTGAGTCTCTGAACTCCCCTCATCCAATCCTCCCAACACATAAACACATTATAGGCCCAGAATTGAGGGCTTCTCCCGAACCGGTCCAAGGGGACAAGGACAGACCTGCTCCTGAATCAGCACATGCTGGTTCTGCATAGACCCCTCCTCAGCCTGCCCCACGTAGAGTCTGCCAGGTCCAGCGCTGGGGTAAACAGTTACCAGGCTATTTTCAAGATAAGCAACCTCTCTGAGTCTCAGTTCCCCCATTTGTGAAATTGAAATAGTGAAAACTAGCTTTGTTGTAAAGATTAGATGAGTTAATCCAGCAGAATTCACAGTGCACAATGCACAGGAGATGCTAAGTGTTTTTACAAACTTAACTGCTCTATTACTTTCAGCCAGTACAACCAGGTTCTTCTAGTGTCAGAAATGTTAACTCATACCCCAGATTCATAGGTTTCAGCTTCATGCATTTTCCTTCTTATAAGCTTGATTCCCACAGAATCCACCAGTCTTCCCAATCACTAGAGCACTTCAGTTGCCCTGTGATTGACTTTCTGTCCTTAAGCCTCACGCCTAGGTTCAAGGTCTCTCTGAACTGCCGATAATCTCTCACTGTTGAAGCTCAGTCAATGACAAGCCCACACCCCCCACCCACTCCTATGTCAATGTGAAAGGCCACCTTAGATTTTGATTTGTTTGAAGTTTTAATTAATTTTGTTCATATCTAATCCATTTTTCTCCCTGACTGACTGCAGAATTAAAAACAACTCACAAACTCCCATTTCCAAGGGCCTCTTCAATAAGATCTCAGCTATTTGTGCTCCCTAACTGCTAGCTACAACCTGGCCTTGGGTGTCTTCAGTCTGTCTCACTTTGCTTCTCCTTAAGTTCAGGCTCAGACTTGGGCATGTTAATATCATAACACAACTTCTCTGTTATGTTATGAATTCCAAAACAGCAATTTTTTCTAGCCTTGCAACTAATTTGAAACTTTAATGGCAAGCTTTTCCAGTCCCAGTTGTACTAATGTGTTTTTTTGACAAGGCACAGGAACTATTTTTAAATCCTCTCTGCAAGACTCCTGCCAATAATCGGATCATTCTAAAGTTACCAAGACTATTACAGGGACATTGGTGTGGAATTTGAGAAATACTCTCCTCAAAAATCATATAGGACTTGTATTACACTTTTGATTGTGTGTATTGTAATTTATATTTTCTCACCAAGAAGGGGATAATCTAAAAAGTCCACTTAAGTAGCAAAGGTCTCCAGTAGCAAAATGTAACTGGAATCCAAATACACACAGATTGCATAGGCATCCATGAACAACAGAATATTTAAGAAGAGTTGGCCTGGAGTCGATCCATTGGAGGCTGGTGTCTTGGCTCTGACACTCACCGGCTACATAACTTGGAAAAGTTGTTTAATCTCTCTAAAACTCAGTTTTCTCATTGTGAAAAGGGTACTACATTTGCATTATTAAAAGATATAAGTAATTGTTATTCAAATCAAATACTTTTGAAACACTTTTTTAAAAAAAATTTGACAGATAGAGTTAGTGAGAAAGAGAGACAAAGAGAAAGGTCTTCCTTCCATTGGTTCACCCCTCAAATGGCTGCTACAGCCGGAGCTATGCCAATCCAAAGCCAGGAGCGAGGTACTTCCTCTTGGTCTCCCATGTGGGTGCAGGGGCCCAAGCACTCGGGCCATCCTCCACTACCTTCTCGGGCCACAGCAGAGAGCTGTACTGGAAGAGGAGCAACCGGGACTAGAACCTGGCACCCATATGGGATGCCGGCACCGCAGGCGGAAGGTTAACCAAGTGAGCCACAGCGCTGGACCCTCTGAAACACTTTTAATGGGGGTCAGGAGAGACCGCCCTCTTAGAGATGTAGCACATTAATCCATCTTCAAGTGATTAATTCTAAATATTAAAAAGATTGAACATGGTCAAAGTTCTATGCTTAAACAGACAGATAAATGAGAGCACCATTGTGTGAGGGGACAACATCTTCTATCTAGAAACAAATCAGGATGCATGAGTTCTATATATGAGGCTTGCAAGTAAATATCAAAAGAGGCATTGGAAATACCTTCCATAACATTGTTTTGACTGTGCCAAGTATGCCTACCAACAATGAAAAATGGTGAAGAGTAGACAGATATTTCATAATAGCCTCTGTAAAATTGATTGTTATTATAATCCTAAGAGGAGAAGAGAAGACACTTTTATGTTGTGGGAAGTATAGGGTAGCTTTTTTGGACTGGAAACTGAGGTCAATTTTCATCAAGTTCCCATTCTATACTCCATGTACTCCCTTAACCTCTCTCATGCTCATCTCCATTAATCCATTAGCCATAGCTGGATAACTGATTTGTCATTTCAAACACCTGTAGTGTTGCTCAGAAATTCTAATGTTTATTATATCAGTTTAGGAGGCAGAAGAAAGGAGTAGGGGGCTAAAACAGAGCATATGAAACTGAAATAACCATTCTGTCCACAGGGACTCGTCACCATATCCACTAAGTGGTTGGTTTCAGAAGTACCATTAGCAAAGTGCCTTTCCTTCTGGAACCCCAAATGGGGTCAATATTGCAAAGATTGCTAAAGACAGAGTTGCTCATGTCCTTAGAACCAGAGTGTACCTTGTACAATGATATGAAAGTCAAAAAAGTTTGAAGATTTATAATAAACTTCAACTCATTCATCACAATGGCTTTTTAACTGTTGCAGTGTTCTACAACTCTTCTTCTCTCTGACAGATATGTTAAGAACATCATTTCCTGTCTCCTCATCCACAAGTCTAGTTAATACTTCCCTAAATGCATGGAGGAAAGTTTAGAATTTATTTTTCTCTAAGTCTGGATTGTGGTCACTAAAGCAGAGTGGACCAACCATAACCAAGAAAGCCAAGGCAAAGTTGGATACTCTTCTGAGGCATGTCAGATAAAACACACACATCCTATGTATGTACCTGTCAGTAGGGACTTACAATAGAATCCAATTTCATAAGGTAGACAAGTGACACAGAAGCCATGCAGATTTTTGGGGTCTGGACACAAATAAGGAACTGAATATAGGGGCAGTTAAGGCAATGTTTTGAAAAGTAGAGGAGTGGATCAAAATTACATAGTAGCCAAAAGACAAACAGAAGTTAGAGGTCAAAGCAATACAGCAGGTCTCTTTCTCTTTCTTTCAACCAAATACCTCATTTCAATTGCTCACAGATACATTTCTGGGCTTTGGTTCTTTCCCTCAATGCTCCCCCTTTTTTGGTGTGAAAAAATGTATTCTGTGAAGACAGTGTAGTTGGCAAGTGGGGGTGGGTAGACAACATCTCACAGGGACTTTTCAGAAGATTATCCATTTTCATAAATTATTCTCAAATTGCTCCATCCATTTTAAGGAGTGAAGAGTCACTTGGGAATGTATTTGATCATCAAAATTTTTTTTCTGGTGCTTTGTGTTTAGAATGAATAAACGTTAATGGAAAATTTATTAAGGCTGACAGTCTACTATGAACTTCAATGTCCTGCAAACTGAGCTGACAAAATTCTCTTTAACAGGAAAGGGAAATGGGACAATGGAACTAACCTATCGTGTCGCTTCTCAATGGCTGCTCATGTGGGAGAAGCTTTGTCAAAACCTGTTTGTCATGTGCCCTGTGCTCTTTGATGATTTTCTTTCTTAGCTTTGGGCTCCAGGAATATATTCAAGATATAACTTTACTACATAACATCTGCTATGGGGTTTCAAAACCACAAAGCAAGCACATTTAATGATTCAAAGTTCACAGCTTTATCAACAGCAACAACTGTTCACAATCAGGGTCAACATGCCATCACCACATGTTATTGACGTGATTGTAAATGGTGCTGATGATTACCACATTCACATGGTACCTTCCCCAATGATCTGTTTTCAAACACTAATTAACGAATCCTCTCTGGACCAGTGTGAAGAAATACTATAGCACTTTAGTTGGTTGGTTTCACAGGCAGGCGTGTTAAATGACTCTGTTAACTTTCTCCACTCACCACCCTGGTTATCTTTCAACTCTCTCCATTGCCCCCACCTCATGTGCTTCCTGAGGCTAGAGGATTTAATGTCAAGAGGAAAAGAAAAACATGCAATAGGATTTTTACCTTGCAGCATTATACGAAATGTGTGCACATATTATAATGAGATGCCTTGCGCCAAGATTTGTCACTTAAGCTGGAGGGTAATGCAAACCTATTTTGTCCTTGTGGATACATAACTAATAACCAATATTAAAGGCTCTGAAAATTTTTTTGGAGATTTATCTTATTTACTTGAATGTCAGAGTTACACACAGGGAGAGATAGAGAGATCTTCATCTGCTGGTTTACTCCCCAAATGGCTACAACAGCCAGGGCTACGCAGGCCGAAGTTAGGAGCTTCTTACAGGTCTCCCATGTGGGTTCAGGGGCCCAAGGATTTGGGCTATCGTCCGCTGCTTTTGGGCCCAAGTGCATTAACAGGGAACTGGATAGGAAGTTGAGCAGCCGGGAATTGAACCAGTGTCCATGTGGGATGGCAGCATTGCAGATGGTGGCTTAACCTGCTACACTGTAGCTGCTAGTCTCAGGCTCTGAGAATTTCTACAGCATGGTTTCTTTTTGGGTGATGTGTTTCACCTGAAGTTGGGGTTTCAAGGAAAGGATAGAGAGATTAAAATATGGAGAAGTGGGAAAGGCTTAGGAGTGGGTAGAGGATGACTGTGTTTAAACTATCAGGCAAATACAAAGGAAATGCAGGAGTCTAGTGAAGTCTACTATGTTCTTCAATAATTAAAGCCCATGCCAGTTATTTGGAACATTTGAAAGCCTTGCATTCAAAAGATATTCAACGGTTACTCCTGGGGCCAGCATTGTGGCGTAACGGGTTAAGCCATCATTTGCAGTGCCAGTATCCCTTATATAATGGTGCTGAATCAAGTCCTGGTTGCTCCACTTCCAGTCCAGCTCCCTGGCTAACGTGCCTGGGAAAGCAGCAGAAGATGGTCCAAGTGCTTGGGTTCCTGCATCCACATGGGAGACCCAACTGAAGCTCCTGGTTTTGTCCTGGCCTAGCCTCAGCAGTTGCAACCATTTGGGGAGCGAACTAGTAGATGGAGGGTCTGCTCTAACTCTGCCTTTCAAATAAATAAAATAAACTTAAAAAAATAGATTATTTCTGACTCAGATATCTAAATGAATTACATTAAGTCATATTCTCTCTCTGGCATTTGTTTTCCTTGTCTATAAATAATCTTTTATTCTTATTTCTACAAGTTTATCTCAAAAAGATACAGAATGCATCTTAAATTTTTTGTCAACTGTCCCATATATTCTGTAGCCTTATACAGAAGCAGGTAATGTCATAGTTAAGAAAAAACAAGATGCAAAAGTGAAAAAAAATAAGAAAACAGGTACCCTGATGGTGGAGCACCGTGCTGGCGTTTGCTCTGGAACTTTATCATGGTCTAGACAGTTCTCCAGTTTGCAGCCCTAGGTGTTACTTGCAGCCTACTTGCAGGAAGATTCTCAAACTCGCAGAGCTTACAGAGATGGGTCAGCGGTAAGACATCCACGTATTTGACAGAAGCGGTTAGTGTGTTCTTTGCCAGAGTGGCTGGGAGGAAGGTCACACCATATTTAGAAGAAACCTTGGGTCTGTGAAATCAGAAAGCATGGGTTTTATTTTGTAATTCACATGCTAGGAGCAAGGACCCCTGATTACTCTGGAAGGGTTAACTTTAGTCTTGGGGCTGGCTAAGTTGCATCCTGGTGCCAGCATCAGCCCCTTGCCCCTGAATATGCACCTCTGTTAAGTGTCCCTTACTGGGGCTTCCATGGCTGAAGAATTTTGTTGATCTCCTTTAGTTTCTTTGTGCATATAAATCCTTGTAATGAAGTCTCATTCTGGTTCTGGTCTGAGAGCTTTCTAGATTCCTTAAAATCACTTTTTTAAAAAAAAAATCTTTAAGTTCTTCCATTATTTTTGAGTTTCTAGCAATTCCACCACCTCTTTTATAACCAGATCTTTGTGGAAGAGGGAGCTTTTTTACATTGTTGCTCTCATTTACCATTCATAACAGAAATCCACTTTTGTTACTTTTCAGGAGGAAAATAATTGCAGGACTTGTATAAACCTCAATCAAATTCTTTTATTGGACCTGAATGTGATGACACACATAAAGGGCATTGCTTCAACTCCAGTTCATCATAGTTAAGAAATGTGAAACTAAAAAGGAAAATAAAAACTAGAATACAAAGAAGTAAACAGACCCATAAGCGGGGGTTTGAAAGATAAAGGAATAGGCCGGCGCCACGGCTCACTAGGCTACTCCTCTGCCTGAGGCACCAGCACACCGGGTTCTAGTCCTGTTTGGGGCGCCGGTTCTGTCCCGGTTGCTCCTCTTCCAGTCCAGCTCTCTGCTGTGGCCCAGGAGGGCAGTGGAGGATGGCCCAAGTGCTTGGGTCCTGCAGCCAGGAGGAAGCACCTGGCTCCTGGCTTCAGATCGGCGCAGTGCTGGCTGTAGCAGCCATTTGAGGGGTGAACCAATGGAAGGAAGACCTTTCTCTCTGTCTCACTGTCTAACTCTGCCTGTTAAACAAAAAGTTAAAGGAGTAAATTATTTTCTCAGCTCTGATAAACTATTTTTAAAGAAAAGGAAATAAGACATTTTCTGTTAATCGGTTATTGTATCACTGAATCTACTCTGATAAATCATTCTCAGGAACAAATGAAATAACAGACAGCATACCAAAGTGCTTTATAACTTGTAAAATGCTTTTCAAATATATCATTATAGTTATTAAATTGGCTGTAACCTATTTAAGATGTTGCTACTCAAAAAAATGTAAATATTATGCAAGACCACCTGAACTCCAGATAACACTAGAAAGTTGCAAAAGGTAAGAAAAATCAATTCACGTTGGATCAGTCTGATGCTCAACACTTGGGACTGTTACAGCCTGACGTACAATTAGTCGGCATGCTATGACCCGAGTTGGTTTCTCCGGTTAACTCTTAACAGTAGGGTGAAAACAAGTGAACTCTGTTGTCTGTGGGCGGCCTTGTTATTGGACTGTGATGAATGTGGCTGTTAAACATTTAGGCCCAGAAGATTTGCAGCTTGCAGTGCCACAGGGAGCAGCTTTCTCTGTGTCCATACCCAGTCAAGTGATACAAAGCAAACTTGGCTGCTGAATAATTTCACGTAATTGTACCCCGGAGGGCTGAAACATACAGGAAGGAGGTCTTTTGTATACAAGTGCCCATTTCAGAAACTACAATGGAAAACGAATACATCTGTTGGTGGACTCTTACCTGCAATTATCTTTAGTTGAAATTTCCAAATGGTGACCATAATGAAAATTCCCTGGAGAGAAAAATGTCCCTGGTTAGCTTCAGTAGCTAATCGTTACTTTCCAAATGTTCTTACCAGACAAACTGAGCAGAAAGAAACTTCTTTTATGAAAATATTACCTGGAAGGCAGAGGGGCTGTTCTGCTGCACGCAGTAATCTCTCCAAAGGGCCTTGTGATTTTGCTGGAGGTGGAGGGGTGGTTACTCCCTCACCTGTCTGAGCTCTGCGCGGGCATGTGCCTGATGGGGTGCAATCCTCGTGTCAGCCTCCTAAACCAGAATTCACTGGTGAGGGAGGCAGTTTCAGGTGGACAATTAGGAGTTTCTTTTTCAAGCCAGGTGTTAAATAGTTCACACATACAGGGTGTGTCCTTAGCCCACACAACAGACTGCTGGTGGTCGTGGAGGGAGGCAGCTCTAAGCTATGACCCTCATGTGATTGTTGGAGGTAAACCAAGGAAGAAAGAGATTGCCCCTAGTCACACTCTGTGTCGAAGGTGGAAGCAGAACTAACTAGTTGTTCTACCTGCGAACCGAGAACAAAAGCTTTGGACAGCTGAGTAAGTATTCAAATACTCACCACAAGCTAGTTCTGCAGTGCCTTCCTCTTCCAGCCCCTCCCCTGCATGCCTCTCCACACCACTGCCCTCGGGTGGGCCTTCTGTGAAATTCGCAGGGAACGCCTCTTGTCTTACTGCTGTACCTGGCACCGTTTCCCAGGTTGCGTACCAAGGTTCTTGTCTTGGCTCAGTTTTTGTTGTTTTGTTGATCCTACCTGTTGGGGACTTTGGGAATTGCATGTTTTATGCTCTATGCATCCTTTTGGCAGTACATCTCATTATTTGTTACTATTTTCCTTCTTATTAGAGGCAGCAATCAGCTGATGTTCTGACTTCCCTCCTCAGAACTCCTCAGGGGCTGTGCAGGATCTGCAACCCTCCCTTGCAGACGCTCTCTTAGCATCATGAGTTGAAAAGCTCATCTTAGAATAGGTACTTCAGATAAATTACCACCAAAACAGTTAACAAGCTGACAAACAACCTAGATATAGTTAGAGTATGGCTAAATGTAGTATGCCTCAACTTAGGGAATACTTTAGCCATAAGAAAGGTAGTAGAGAAATATGAAAGAGCAATTTTTTAGAAAGATTTTGTTACACCAGCCAGATTTTTAAAATATTACTTTTATTTATTTTGGAAGAGAGACAGATGGAGAACTCCCATCTGCAGGTTCAATTCCCAAATGCCTGGGACAGTTGGGACTGGGAACTCTGTCTGGGGTCCCACACAAGTGGTAGGGGTCCACCTACTTGAGCCATCACCTGCTTCCTTCAGGGTGTGCATTAACAGGAAGCTGAAATAGGGACCCAGAACTCAGGCACTCTGGTTTGGAAATTACAGCCATCTTAACTTCTAGGCCAAACGAATAGCCTGAAAAAGGTATTTTGATAAAATGTCAAGAAGAAAAGCACAAATCTAATACGTTTATTATGGTCCAACTAATTTGCCCATTAACAAAGATGGAAGTGGAATATGTGCAACAAGAATGTAAATGATTTGGGCAGTGACATTGTTGCAATTCCATATGTAAAACACTTCTGTAAAGTTATCACACTCTTTTTGTAACAATCCTTACTTTTCACCCAGTCTTTGATGTGTCTCTCTTCTCCTTTTCCTTAATTATTTGTACCTCTAAAATGTGGCTTTCTCAAACTGTAGATGAGAATTATCTTCATCTAAGTCACAATTTGGAAGGTCTATAAATTCCAGCTCTGAATGAAAATGATGGTCAGGATATAAAATGAGTTGCCGTAGGAAAAAGGTTATTAAAGTAAGTTGTGAATAAGATTTCTATTCCATTTTCATTCTTTTAATAATTCAAGCTAAACTGCTTTAAAGTTGATTTGTCAAATACGAAAGTTGTCTGAACCAGAGAGACAATTTCCCTCTCCTCATGGTCTTTTTCTCCAACTATGTAGTCTATAGGTAAAGAACAGCTCAGAGGCATCAGAAGGGCAGGCAGTACCATTCTACTCAGCAAGATGGTCTATGAGTTTCACACTGGGGCTTGTTTGCTTGGTAGGAGTAGGTGTCTTTGGAGATAGCTGTTTAAAAAACAGAAATGTTCCTACTGGAACCGATAGGAAAGATACTCCCTTCGACAAAGCTAGCACTTTGCAGAAGAGTGGAATAAAATGCTTCAGTATGAATTTGTCCAGTTGCTCTTTTATTGTCATCATATACAGTTTGCTCTCTGGAAAACTAAAAAATTTCATGGGAAATGGCATGAAAATATAAATTGATTTTGGTGGAAAAATATAGAAATCTGTGCCTAGTTTTATCCTAATATGTATTTTCCATGACGTTTTGAAGGACCCTCTGTGGATCCCCTCTGGGTTTGGTCCAGTTTCTTCAGAAAACCACAGCGGGCTCTCTACCACAGATGGGTCTCACCTCTGAAGTCTCCTGCCCTCCTGCCTGTGCCGCTGCAGGCTCAGGGATTGAGGCATTAGAAACGTTGGCTGATGCTGAGCATCAAAGTGTTCGTTTCTGAGCCGAAGATGGGCAAGGCAAAACTCTCTGGGTTTTAAGCTTTCCCAGAGCCCTTTGGCTTTAGGCCTGGGTCCTCTCTCATCAGTTTGTTGATTCTGAGAAGGCAAGGGTGCCTTAGACCGTGAGCCCAGTACCATCATGCCCTCAGCTGAAAATGGAATGGTTCAGCATTGCATGCCGGTTATTAAAGATTCTGCTTACTTTACAACGGTCTGTTAACAGCTCTAATGTCTTTAACATGTGCAGCCTATTGACTTTTAAGTAACATTTTATTGAAGTAACTGCCGTGCTTATTAGCCTGTAAGATTTACGCTTCATTTTCAGTCCTGAATCTCTGGGAGGGGTAACCTTCCCTGCAATGGGGAAGTGAGAGCCTAACGAGATAAGGGATGCTCAGTTTGAATGGGAACATGTGTGGTGCTGCCGGTTAGGAAGGGAAGCAGCATTTTCCCAGGATTGGGAGCAATCTAAAAGGGCACAGAGAAATCACAGCTTCATTAGGGAGCAGAAATTTGGAGGGAAAAATATTAGCAGATGTGGCCAGTGTGAAGGGCTTGGGTTTGGTTGTTTTACAGTGTCAGGTGGAGAGTGAATTTTAATCAGTGAAAAATTTCACATAAATGAATATACATAGAACCTTCATGACTGACTTCTGAATAGGCCGTTTTTACTTAGGCATCGTGCAAAAATAAAAATTTACCCACATACTGTCCATCCATTGCTGTTAGCTCTTGAAAACACAAAGAATAAATAATAATTTATACATATTAGAATAAAACTAGGCACAGATTTCCATATTTTTCCACCAAAATCAATTTATATTTTCATGCCATAATTTATACAATAAATCATTGTGCACAGACTAAATTAACATGCTAATTTCTTTGTTAAAAAATAGCAAAAAGCAGTAGTTGGTTGGCATTCACTTGACCCCCAAAATTTTGGATTTATCAAATAGTTTCCTTTATAACATAAAAGGAAACTTTAGTGGACTCAAATAAATCTGATTTTATATTACACATTAGAAATGTTTGGGGGCCGGGCCGGCACCGCGGCTTACCAGGCTAATCCTCCGCCTGCGGTGCTGGCACCCCGGGTTAGTTTGGGTCAGGGCGCCGGATTCTTTCCCGGTTGCTCCTCTTTCAGTCCAGCTCTCTGCTGTGGCCCGAGAAGGAAGTGGAGGATGGCCCAGGTCCTTGGGTCCTGCACCTGCATGGGAGACCAGGAGAAGCACCTGGCTCCTGGCTTTGGATTGGCCCAGCCCCAGCCATTGCGGTCATTTGCGGGAATGAAACAGCAAATGGAAAATCTCTCTCTCTCCCTCTCTCTCTGTATCTCTGCCTTTAAAATAAAGAAATACATCTTTTTAAAAAGTTTGTAAACTGTTGAATATCTGCATAGCTGTTCCTTAATTTTTCCTTACTACTGAGGAAAACAGTTACCTTGTGAACAAATGTGAGTTAAATAAGAACCTTTACAAGTATCTACACATTAACAAGCTGAGTGTGGTGAGGATAATGCAATAGCTTATCACAGAGGATAGAATAGAGAGCAAGAAACAGTTCTTAAGGGAAGGGGTAAATATGAATTTTACAAAAGATCTAATGTTTGCAGCCTATGGAAAATTTGTTTTTCTCGTCTTGTCTTTCAAGCTGTGGCTCAGCCATCAGTTCAAGAACCCAAGCACAAGGCATGTTTTTCTCATAACTTTTCCAGACCAGAGATAAGAATTCTTGAACATTTATGGTAAAAACTGGAAGACAGATAAGAATCTAGGGCTCTCTCTGGGCCAGCAGTATTTCTTCTGTTTTTGAGACATTGTCTCTTCCTTTCTGAGAAATCTTGTCCCGGATACTTGAACTGATGGAAGAGCACTATCTGTCATAGCCACGGTGCTTAAGTTACCAGCTTTTCGGTTCTGCAAAGACTTTGAGAATGTACTAATATATTCACAACTCAAGGAAGGTGCCAACAGAAACAGATCCCGAATCAGTTCCCAAACAGGATGACAAACATTCACCAGACCACACACAATTCCACTACATTGCTCGGGGGCCCTGCAACATACACTTGTTTTGTTTACCCAACTATCAGCAGACCAGGAGCTCTCTACATGGGGACTAGATAACTTCTGCCACTTCATTAAATTTTGTACTTAGCTCAGCAACTCAGAATCTGTGTTGAAAAAGTATATCTTCCAAATAGTTCAGATTCCTGGGAGAGAAGTAGCGGCAGTGGGCAAACAAGAGAATTAAGTTGCTGTTCTAAACCTGCACTCTGTTGAGTGTGTGTGTGTGTATCATCTGTGCATAAATTACATACAACCTCCCATTTTTATTTGACAGCAGTTTTTTTCCCCCCAAATTATATGACTACTACTTAGGATAACAAAGCATTAAATCAAGACTAAGATATTTGTCTATTGCAAAATCCTGGAAAGTCAACACAAATTTAATAAAGTTAGTTTCTAGTCTGCTGGTTTCTGGAAATAGAGACTCTTTTAAAGAGATTGTGAAATCACCAAAGCTAACAGCAACCAGGAATTTTTTCATATTCAGATTATATTCCCTGAAAACTCTTGATCCTAACCAGAGCAAGTAAGGCAAAGTGCTCCCTAAAATTTTTAGACAAAACAAGCTTTGAATTGAGCCTCCTTGTTTGAAAACCTAAGCATTACAGGCACAAGAATGAAATGCTAAGTACTTGGAAACATCTGTGGTGTCTTATTTAACTTCTGATTAATTGTGGATAGACCCCATGTGAAAACAATTGACAGAAAGCTGAAAAAAATAGTGACTATAAATTCCAACCATTTTAGAAGCTCTCTGAGTTTTTTCAACCTTGGTTAATGCCTTCGTCCCAACACCTTTAATAAAATCAAGGTGACAGACCATGAAAACATTCACTTCAGAACTACAAGCAAATCTGATACTATTGTTGAAAGATGCCTCGGGGCACGTGTGTGAGGGTTCTGCAGAAGCCATGGCTGTGGAAGCTGGAAGCAGGGAGGTGTGTGGTAGCTCTGCATCCTGCGTTCTGCAGGGGAACCCTGTGCTTCCTCACCAGGGCTGCGGAGCTTTGATATTTTAAACCAGCTAAGAGAGAAGCTGGGAGCAAATCCTAGGCACAGCACAAGAAAGACAGCGTTATCCAAAGGCCAATTTATTTTCTCATAAAAGATAGGCTTCCCCCACCCCTTGGTTTTATGCAAAATGTGGTTTCATAAGTTAATGCCTGTACAACGTTCCGAAGGAAACTGAAATATGACCAGGAAATTATTTCACATTGGAGGTTCACAACTCATGCTTCATCCACCATCAAGCTCAGACCCCGAAAATGCAAACAGGCAATTTCACAGCTAACCTAAACACTGATTGTTAAATAACAACGTCACCTTTTCAGACTTCCAAAGAGTGTATTTCACAAAACAACAGGAAGTAGCTTTGTAATTCCCTAGATGGGAATCGGGGAATAATAAAACATAAATCATTTCAGGGACTTGAGAGATTCCTATTTAGCAATGCTAGTGTTATCTAAGGAAAGAATGGGTTCTGATCCATGTCCATTATCATGTTCTGCCTTGTTTTTATTGGCTAAAACTAGATTAAAAATCAGAGTATATTATTTCATAATGTTATGATCAGTCATAATATTTTATACTGTTATGCTCAGTTTATTCTTTTTTATTATTTTATACCATGTTATGATAGCTTTGTGAAAAAGTCCCTATTATTTAATAAGGCTTTAAATACTGTACCCCAGGGATTTTAGAATGCCAAATATTTGTATATTTCCCAAAACTTGATTACTTTAGAGAGAGAATTGAGGTATGATATTGCACAAGTAAAAATAGAGTCATTGCATAGGGGAAAATACTTTGTCCTTGAGAAATGGACTAGTTTCTATTTTACTGAACCAAATTAACCTACAAAGTCACGGAAGCACTTGTTTGCACATGACAAGAAAATCAGTATTTTCCTATGACACTATGGCAAATTTAACCAAACTATAATATAGGCTATATCTGAAAAAATCTAATTGTATGCAAATGAAAGTCATTTGATTTATATTTATTCTACAGTGATTTTTTTCAAAACTTTGGATAGTCAAAATGTGGTAGATTATTTCTAATTTAGACTCCATGAAGATGCTTCAAAATTGTCCTTAAAAAAGTAAACTACAGGGGCTGGTGCTGTGGTGTAGCAGGTTAGTAGGTTAAGCTTGCGCTTGCGATGCTGGCAAACCATATGGGTACCAGTTTGAGTCCCAGCTGCTCACTTACAAGCCAGCTCTCTGCTAATGTCCTGGGAAAGCATTGGAAAATGGCTCAAGTGCTTGGGCCCCTGTACCCACATGGCAGATCCGGAAGAAGCTTCTGGCTCCTGGCTTCAGATCAGCCCAGCTAAGGCCATTGTGGCCATTTTGTGGAGTGAACCAGCAGATGGAGGACCTCTCTCTCTGTCTCCCTCTGTAACTCTGTCTCTCAAATAAATAAATAAATTTTTTTAAAAAACCACTAAGCTACATTATGTTCAAAGACCTTATTCATATTGTTTCCTGTCCTACTACTTAGTACAATGTTAAGTAATTCTAAAGGAGATTGGATCTCCATTATGTAGATATAATGTATACAAATAAAACTATTTTAAAGAAATATATAAACCAAATCCTATTTTAAGTTTTAAAATTACTTTATTAATGAATACAATTAAAATCATGTATTACTATATTTTGTCAACCAAATTCTATGAAAACTGAATATCATAATCAAATATTTAGTTTTCTATCATATCTGGTCTGTTTATATTGCTATTTACAGTTATAATGGGCACACTTAACAAGATCTATTTTCTCATGTAATTATCCTATAATTTGGAGATTATTTTAAAATATCATTTGTAGGTATATGTTAATGAAACCATGTTCTCTGTAAGGAACATATTCCATTGAATATATCTAAAAATTCAACATATGTGTTGGCTTTAAATCCAAAATAGATGAGAATGATTTGAGTTATTGGAAGAAAAAAATTAAGATAAATTTCTTACACAAACCATTAGAGTCGGACAATTCCTTTTCTAACTAGCTTATTTGCTTTGTTAGTCATGTTAAAGCAACTACACGGGTCTCTCCAGAGTTTGGAGCCATATAAACACTTAATGACTGGAGATTGCCATGTGTGCTTCACCATTTCAGCACTCAGTTGTTAATTTTAAAAAGGCATTTGATTTCTCTACTCTCCATAGATTTAAAAATCACACAATCCATATGGCTTTCAGCAGTAACCATGGCAAACACACAACACAAATCTGTAGAGAGCTTTATTGTTTTCAAAACATTTTCACTCACATAAGCTTGAACAATCAGCAGCATTTCCATGCTCCTACAGTTGAGGACACTGAGATACAGAAAGCTGAATGGTAGATCCAGATTTTAGAAACTGTGCTGGAAATACAATTCAAGCTTTAAGACACCTAGCTCAAACCTACTGATTTTATTTTTTAAAAGATTTTATTTATTTATTTGAGAAGTAGAGTTATAGACAGTGAGAGGGAGAGACAGAGAGAAAGGTCTTCCTTCCGCTGGTTCACTCTCCAAATGGCCGCAACAGGCAGAGCTGCACCGATCTGAGGCCATGAGCCAGGAGTTTCTTCCTTGTCTCCCATGTGGGTGCAGGGGCCCAAGGACTTGGGCCAGCTTCTACTGCTTTCCCAGGCCATAGCGGAGAGCTGGGTTGGAAGAGGAGCAGCCAGGACTAGAACCGATGCCCATATGGGATGCTGGCGCCACAGGCAGAGAATTAACCTGCTATACCATGGCGTCCGCCCCAAACCTACTGATTTTAAATATCACTAACCATGCACAGATGCGCCAGCTCTCTAGGCTTAGGGAACCTTCATAGCAAACGGTAGTATATAACTTTTAACATCTTTCTTCCAGGTATCTATTTCCAACTGCCTGTTTGAATATGAACAGAGAAGAATTATTCACATGAACTGCATCTAAAAATTCTTTTAAAGATGAAGCATATTGACCTGGGGGACTGGAATCAGGGTATGTTTGGATTTACTAGAACCAAGTTAAAGTGGCCGCAACCATTCTAGAGAGTCTATCTTCTGAGTTTTATTCCATCCAGCATGGCTTTGGTCAAATTGAAATGCTAGCTGTAGTGCAAGCTCTCTCTGCCTTAGTTTCATAATCTCTAAAATGGGAATAATAATGCCTCATTCACAGGGATTATTTTGAGGATTAGATGAGTTAATCTGAGGAAAGCAGTTGAACAGCGTGTTAGTTTCTTAAGGATGCTATAATGCATCATCTCAAACGAGGTGACTTTAGAACAGCATAAATTGATTCTCCCATCGTCTGACACTCAATTATCACCAGGCTGGCTCCCTCCAGAGGCTCTAGGGGAGGGCGCATCCTTGACTCTTCCAGCTTCTGGTGGCAGCAGGCATTCTTCAGCCTATGGCTGCATCACTCTAATCTCTGCTGCTTTCTTTAGGTGGCCTCTACTGTGTCTCCACCCCAGATCTCCCTGTGCCTTCCACTTATAGGGACACTTGCCACTGAAGTTAGGTCCCAGATGGATAGTCCAGAATGCTCTGATTTTGGGATCCTTTATTACATCTTCAAAGACCCTTCTTCCAAATAAGGTTGCATTCACAGGTCACAGGAATTAAGATGTGAAGGTATGTTTGGAGGGGTCACCATTCAGCTCACTGAATACATTGCCTTGGAACAAACCCTCTACATCTATTATCCTTGATTTAGACCATAAAATGTAGTTAGTTCTGGAGTGATTATCCTAGTAGTTTCCAATACTGACTACACATTAAAATCATCTGGGGCAGCTTTTAAGCTCCCAATACCCACCTAGGCTGCATTACAGACCAATTAAATCAGAATCTCTCAGAGTAGAACACAAATACCTGGAGTTTTAAAAGCTCTCCAGGTATTCCAATGTGCATTCAAGGTTTGGAACTGCTATAGAAGGGTGCGATTAGAGGCTGATCCAAAAAAAGTCTGGATTTTTTTTTTCTGGACCTAACTAGAATCTTTAGGTTTTGCTTGTTCAACAAACCTAATTTTCTAGAATATAGGAACATAGGGGAATTTATTGTTTTGTCAGCTTATCCATTTAAACATTAGTGCTTGACCTGCATGTCATTATGACAGTGCTTTGTGCCAATTCTTATTCTCAACATGACTGGAATTTAGTTAGTTTTAAGGTAGAACTTGATAGGAAACTTACAAGACAAATTAAACTCCCATCTCAGTGATGCTGTTGATTTATGGAGATTCTCTCTAGCAGGGCTTGATATGGCTATAACATTGTATGTCCAAATCTAAATTTAGTGAAACACCTGGGCTGTGTTTGGGAGCCTTTATTGCTAGAAGAGTTCTTTTCTGAAGTGTTAATGCATATCTTGCTATTAAAAACATCTTATTGTTTTCTGCAAGAGCCTAAGGTAAGGCATTAACTAGAGTAGGTGATGTTTACTGGTTGGGTTATCCAAAGTGTTGGCAATTTCTTCTTTCAGTTATGTTCTTTCCACACTGTGATTATAGATTTCCTCCCACAACAAAACTCCAGAAGAAATTTGGCAAAACAGCAACAGGGTATTGTGCTACCAGTCTCAAGAATCCAGCACCTGTCCCAGTCAAACACTACCACCCTCCAAAGTTGAAACTCAAGTCCCTGCCAACGTGTGCATTGTATTCAAAGCTCTACCTGGCTTTGCTATTCAATAATCAAATGCAGGTCTTTAAGAGGTCCCATTACTGATCCCTCTATTCTCATAATCTCCCTCTGTCCCCTCTGAAAACATGCTCCTAGAAATCAGCCTAAAATCTGGTTTTATAGCAAAAGAATGTGTAAAATTAGAAAAGCAGAGTAGGGTGCCTCTCCCAATGTTAATTTGCTTTCTTTCTTTCTTTCTTTTTTTTTTTTTTTTTTTTTTTGACAGGCAGAATGGATAGTGAGAGAGAGACAGAGAGAAAGGTCTTCCTTTTGCCGTTGGTTCACCCTCCAATGGCCGCCACGGCTGGTGCGCTGCAGCCAGCACACCGCGCCGATCCGAAGGCAGGAGCAAGGTGCTTCTCCTGGTCTCCCATGGGGTGCAGGGCCCAAGCACTTGGGCCATCCTCCACTGCCTTCCTGGGCCACAGCAGAGAGCTGGCCTGGAAGAGGGGCAACCAGGACAGAATCCGGTGCCCTGACCCGGACTAGAACCCGGTGTGCTGGCGCCGCTAGGTGGAGGATTAGCCTATTGAGCCACGGCGCTGGCCACTTGCTTTCAAAACATACCTTAGATTAAAGCAATAAAGATCCAAATTGTCACATTAACTGGGCATTAACTTGATTTAGGGATGTATTTTGAGATAACAGAATGATGGATGCAATGCCTTGAAGCCACACAACATAGCTGCCCACCTATCAGTCCTACAGCCTTGGTCCAGGGCTGGGGCTTTCAGAACATCCAGAGAATGCCATGTTTATTAGCTCTCCACAAGCATCCTGTCACCTGCAGCATAAGAATCTCATGGGGTAAACTGAAAGGAGAAAATTAAGCCTCCTTGGGAAGTGGCTATGGATCCTGGGAAACTTGGGTCTAGCCAGGAGCAGCTGGAAGTATATGACCTCTGAAATTTCCACCATGGGGCAAATGCACTTTTGCTTCCAACCAATAGTAAAAGGTTAGCAGACAAAA